>NW_008356258.1:642586-661896 GCF_000622305.1 Nannospalax galili
TGTAAGAGTGAAACCACTGAGGACAAGTCAGCCTTCGGGTTGCAACAGCAAGAGGTTTATTTAGTACACAGGTACCTGTGGGCACAAAGTCTCCTCGGAGGACTTGCGCGCCCCCATGCTGGGTTTTGGCACTTTTATAGAGCAGAAGTGGGGTACAGAAGCAGAAGCATGGTTATTGGCCCATTCAAACGAGTATAAAGCATGAGGAAGTTAAGTTGCTAAATTCTGGGTGGGTGACTTATGGTACAGATCTGATTTCCTGGTATCGAGCCCCGGGGATTGCCAGATGCAGATGGCTTGACCACTACGTCCTGTTTTTCTGATAAGCTAGTTTCTCAATGCTTGACTTCTTGTCAGGCATTCCTATCAGGTGGCCTCATGGCGCCTAGGTTTTTTTCAGTGACATTTTACAGTGAAGTGAAGACTAGGAGATAGTTCTGAATTAAGCAGATAGTTGGGGAGGAGGCCCCAGACTAGATTCAGCTGTGCTCCAATTACTTACTCATATCCACAATGACCTACTTCTTGTCCACAGTTAGCTCTTTTGGCAGGTTTTTTCCCTTCTAGCGGGAATTTAAATTTTCTGTTTTTGTTCTACCCAATCAGTTTTTGCTTTCACATGTGTGACAAATAGCATGCATCCTGCCCGGTCCAAACCAAAGGGATCTGGAAAGGGGAACCCAGTCCTGTCCCACCTCCTATCCACTAGAATATAAAAGCCCAGACTCTACAGGGGAGTAGCCGCACTCCATCTTTGGGCCCCTTCTCCTTTTGGGGAGTCTGTTTGCTTCAGTAAACCTTGACTGTGTGCTATGACTGCAAACTTCTCATTTTTTAATTCTTTACTTGGCAAAGAAAAGGAGCTGAGAGCAGACCCCCAGCTAGGTGGCATCAAAAGCAAATCTCAGATTTAATTCTTCTACAAGTAGATTTATTAGGAGACAAATATTCTTCATACATCAGTTATTTAATTTGTGTTATCATCTTGGAGTCCCCACTCTACCCTTTTAAGCTTCTGACATTTGGTTAAAGATGCACGGCAGAAGGTGATCAAATCTTAAGGGCAGTGAGAAATCTCTATTGAGAGCTGGGATGCTGGGGTGGTTCTGATCCTAAGGGCAGGGAATAGTTCTGAAGTTCCAGCTTTTTGGCTCTGTTTTGGGGCAACTGGCCCATAAGAGTGGCAGTGTCTTGCAAATGTTTAACAAATGCACAGACCTCTCTATTCAGACCTTGGAACACTTTCTGACATCCATAATGGTAATTGACTAAGCAGAAGTTGCCTCTGCTCCCTTGTATAAGGTTTTGATTAGAGTCTTTCAAATGCTAACTAGGCTCCCCTGGTGTGTATTTTCTTGATTAGTGTACTTCACATGTTAATTTACTGCCCCTGGGGTGTAGATTAAAATTAACTCACATTTTAATCTTTTTGCATAAATTGAAGTATTTTGAAGTAAATGACAGGCAATATGTTATCTAATTTACCCCTCATAACAAGCCTGTGAAGCAGATTTTATTCTTACACTAATTTCTTAGGGAAAAATACTGAGGTTTAGAACATAAGCAAGGTCTCCCAGTTTGCAAATGTCAAGTTTGTGACTCATCCCAAGTCCACATGACTCCAAAACCCATGTTCATAATTACTCAAGTTCAAAGTAATTATTGTAGCTGTAATTTGTTCTGGTACTCCAAATGCTATTTTATTTGGCAACTTATGGAAAGACCAGTGTTATTGTTTAAAGCTATTTTTCTCATTTCAGTGCTCCATGCTTTGAAAACATGGAAAGGAAGACAGTGAAGAGATTCCCAAGTTAGAGTTCCCTGTCCTTTCCAAATAAGGACACACACAAATAAGATCCCCTCCCCCCGAATTTATCTCAAATAGGATGCAGAGTGACTGAGGAAGACACTTTGACTTCTTACATGCATGCACACAGATGTGTGTACGTTCACACACACACACACACATACAGTAGCTACAGGCAGTAAATTATAATCACGTATGGCGTGCCTTTGGTTAGTATTAAAACCTGCTTTATTAAAAATGCTCTTTTGTCTCTTTCTAGAATGTCGTGTCCTGAAGTCCTCCTATTCTCGATCCTCAGCTGCTAAGTATTCTGGATACAAAAGCCCAGGGCCTTCTCGCCGCAGCAAATCACCAGCTTCAGGTATTTTGATCTTAGATTTTCTTCAATTTTCTTAAATTTCTGTGAACTCAACAGTCTTTGCCAGCTCATGTGTAGCCAAGTTCTAAACAAGGATAAGACTTGGAAAACCAAAAACTTAGATCTGACTTCTGAAGTTGTCTCTCAGAGAGACTCTTGTATTTTGTTCTGACACTTTTCTCAAGAATAGCCTTACTATCTAGTCTTCTACTGGTGCGCACATGAAAGTGTTTGACATTTTGACCACTGTATACTGCATTTTGAATTCTACATAATTGTAGATATTTATCTTAGTATCACCTCTGAATGGTACAAAACACATACAGTTCCACACAGAAATATATTTACTTGAAAACTTCAACAAGCTTTTCCTTCATCAAACAATATTGATAGTAGCAATGATTAGTCTTAAAAAGTAGTACTTATTTAGGAGTTAGAATTCTCTATAATTTTTAGATCCAGAACTTGAAGTTTAGTCACAAGTCACATTGCTTTCATATTTTAGCATTAAAAAATTCATAAATATCTTAATATGTAGATTTTATGAACTTATTTATAGTAATTAATAATTTTGTCCATTTAATTTCTTGATAAGGAAATAATTTTCAGCAACAATCCCTTTGGTGGGTAGCAGTGTTCTTGTTACCTCCCAGCCTGTTGCCCTTGCAATTACTGAAGTTTTCTTTGTTTTATAATAAAACAAAACCACGATTTGACAGGGGGTCATCCAGAACATGAAAAGTACCTTAAACTTGTTCAGACACCCCACTTGGCCCTGCTCCCTGGGCAGCACCCACCTCACTTCCTCTAGGGCAGGCTGTGTTCCCCTTCTTTTAGACCTGTTGAGTAACCGCTGTCCTTACTGTCTCCCCCTGCCCTGTGCATACTGCTTGTGTACAGTAAAGAGGGCTGGACTCTCCAGTGCCTATTCTTCAGCCAAATCCCCAGGTGAGCCAGGATCCTTATGGCTTTGTTGCTCTGCTGGGTTTTTGTTTCTGTCTTTTGCTGCATTTCTGTTTCCTTTGCTCCATTTCCATGAATGTACTGGCTTAATCCTGTGGATGTCTGTGAGGTATGAAATGTTTGAAAATGCACAGGCCATGCAGTTTTCCTGCTCACCACAGATCCAGTTATTATCAGGAGATTGCTATATGGCTGTCTGTGTGTGGTTAAAATACAGTGAGCTGGGAGGAGGCAGTCATTTCCAGGGGGAGTCATTCAAAGCATGTTTAGCACTTACTGTAGTTATAGAAAACTGAAAGCCTCCATTGCTGCTGGTACTCCACAGTGATTCTAAAAAGAGCTGCTGTATTTATCAATAGTGTTTTCTCCCCATTCTCTGCCAACAGGAGGCAGAAAATATTGTATCACTACAAGCCACAGTATTGGAAGTAGTAGTGCTTGATTTTTGCAGACTACTTTTGCTGTGGTGCATACCTGCGGACCCAGCTATTCAGGCGGCTGAGGTAGAAGAATCACTTGAGCCCAGTAATTTGAAACCAGCCTGGGAGACACAAGATCCTGTCTTCAAACAAAAGCAGCAAAGATTGCAGGAGAGTAACTAGAATTTCAGACAGAGCTAGAAGCTTTATAAACATATTGTCAATGTTATTTGGGATAGAAGTGCTGCTTTGAGTGGTCTCAAATAGCTAAATACTGTGTTGTAAATGCATAGATAGCAATCTAGATAACATAAATGAGTCAATAGTTAACTGTAATTCAAGTCTTCAGAATTTTGGTTTTAGGAGGCTGGAGAGATGGCTCAGCGGTTAAGAGCACTTGCTGCTCAGGACCCAGGTTCGGTTCCCAGCACCCATATGGCAGCTAACAACCACCTATAACTCCAGTTTCAGGGGATCTAAAACCCTCTTCTGGCCCACACAGGCATTGCACGCAGGAAAAATACTCATAGACATTAAAATAAATAAATAAAATCCTGATTTTAAGGGCTGGAGAGTTGGCTTAGTGGTTAAAAGTGCTTTCTGTGTAGCCACAAGGAATGGAGGTCAGATCCTGGCACTTGCACACTAAGTGTTCTGTGCTTGCCTGTAACCCCTGTTCTGAGAGGGGCAATGATCCTGGGAGGATCACTGAGGCTTGTTGCTTATAAGCCTAGCTAAAAAGCATGAGCCCTGGGTTCAGGGAGAGATCCTGCTTTCAAGGAATGGGCATAGAATGATAGAGCAGGGCACCTGATGCCCTTTTATAGCCTCTGTTGCACATTCGAGTGAGCATGCAGTCATAGAAACACACACACACACACACACACACACACACACAATTTTTAAAAAATCCTTGTTTTACATTTCTAGTTGTGACTCTTTAAACATAGCTTACAAAAATTACAAAGAATTTGGAACCATCAGACTGAAATCCCTCCCAATTTATTTCTTACCTTATAGTTGGGGGTGGGGTTGGGGGGACTTGGGGGAGGGTGAGCAAGGAAGGTGGTGGTAGATTAGGTGTACTGTGCAGATGCATGCGGATCATCTCACACAATTTTCCATGGGCAGCAGTGGTGAGGGATGCTGAGTCACACAGAACTGTCCAGAATCAGAACTCCATTTAGCCTCCCCAAAACATCAAAGAAATGTGCAAGCAAGGAAAATTAAGGACTTATTAGCACTTTAATATTTTTAAAAATTTAAATTTATTCTTATGTATATGAGTGTTCTGCCTGCATGTAGGTAGGTGTACCACGTGTGTATAATGTCCACAGAGGCCAGAAGAGCACATTGGATCCCCTGGAACCAGAGTTACAGACAGTTGTTAGCTGCCATCTGGGTGCTGGGAACTGAACCTGGGTCCTCTGCAAGAATAGCCAGCACTCTTAACCCTTAATCACTGAGCCATCTCTCCAGCCCCTTATTAGAATTTTTAGAACTTTCCAAATGCTATTGATAATTCACATGGCTGTGTTGGTTAGTGTCACCTTCGGATGAGTGTTATATGGAGGGAAATATGAACATGCAGTTATTGACATGGACTAAATCCCTGGAGGTGAGTTTTCTAAGAAATCATTCTTTTAAAATATTCTATTCATTATTTTTATGTGTATGAGTGTATAGCCTACATGTGTGTAAGTGCACTCATGTTGTACAATACCTGTGGAGGTCAGAAGAGGGTGTCAAATCCCGTGGAACTGGAGTTAAGGACAGTAGCCATCTTCTGGGTACAGGGAATCAAACTCGGGTTCTCTGTAAGAGCAGCTAGTACTCTTAATCACTGAGCTATCACTCCAGCCCCATAATAAACCATTCTTAACTGGAGTATATTTTTAGGGAAACCTGTCTGCTCTAGAAACAGCCATGTGAAGAACTAACTTCTCTGTTGGTCCCATTCTGACACCATCTCAGTGGGGTGCTAAATGGATACAAGTGAAAACTCAGTGCTGTTTATGAGCTGGTGACTCATCCAGATGGTCAAATAGGATGGAGGTTAAAAGGAAAGGGAAATTCAGTCTCCACTCACAGCAAGTGTTCTAGTTTATTGCCTATGATAATGTCTATTGTATGTGAATCCCCCTTGAAAGAGAGTTTTTAAGTTACTGTTTTTTTAGAGCAGTTTTAGTTTCATAGCAAAATTGAGCAGAATATTTGGGTTTCCTGTGTAACATCATTGCAGCATCCTCATGAAAGGGGAACAGTTGTTACAGCAGTGGGTCATTATCACCGAAGGCCCATGACTTGCATCAGTGTTCCCTCTTGATGGCTGTGATTCCATGGTTTGTGCACATGCCCATTATTGTGTCATGCCAGAGTAGTTTTCTTTCCTTAGTTCTCTGTGCTTTGCCTTGTAATGAAAAAGTTTGAGAAGGCTTCATGAGCTAGTAGTACAAGCCCTTCATCCCAGCACTTGAGAAGCAGAAGCAGGCCTATCTCTGAGCACAGTCCAGAGTAGTCTACATACAAGTTCTAGGCCAGTCAGGGATACATAGTGAGACCCTCTTAGAACAGTTTAAGAGGACATTAATTAGGATTGGGGAGATGACTTAGCCAGCAAAGAGCCTGCTGAATTCAGTTCCAGATCCCATGTAAAAAGCCAGATGCAAGCCTGGGTCTATAACCCCAGTACTGGAATTGATGGTTGACAAAAGCAGTGGCAGGCAAACCCTGGCAGCTCACTGGTCAGCCAGCCTAGCCAGATCTGTGAACTCCAGGCCCAGCAAGTGATCTTGTCTCCAAAACTGTGGTGGAGAGTGATTGAGGAAGACACCTATTGTCGATTTCTGGCCTTTACATTTACATGCACAACACATGTAATACACATATGCCTATTTACCTGTATGCATATATGCACACACACAAGAACACATACACATATGTACACACACAGGCACAGGAACATTTAGATAACTAAATGGTTTATAATTAGGAAAATTAAAGTTTGGATTCTTTAGTTTTCCAATCTATTGACTAAAAAAAATGAACAAGGACACTGGAGAGATGACTTAGTGATTAAGAGCAGGCATTGCTCTTCCCACATCAAATGTCCCACAACCACTTATAACATCCAACTCCATGAGATCTGATGCCCTCTTCTAGCCTCTGTGGTACCTGCATTCACGTGAACATTCCTACATAAAGACATACAGATACACACACACACACACACATAATTTTAAAAAATCTTTAAAAAATAAAAACAAACAATATAAGGAGTGAAATGACTTCATAAATATAGATATCCCTGTTTAGAAATAATTGATCCTAATAACAGATGCTGCTTGGTCTAGAATTTCTGCCTCAATTCAAAACAGGTGCTTACTTGAGTAGCTCATTCAGGACCTTTACCTCTGCATTTGGATTTCTACATTTATTAATATGATATAAAATAATATTGTTTCCTCCCTTAATGTGTAAAAAAAAAGGCAAGTAGACTGTGCTTTGCTTTTCATAAGAGTGGATGGCAGCTTTTTTCTACTTTGGGCAGAAGCTTTAAAGATTAATATTAAGAGGGATGATAATTACTCTTAGGAGGAAAAAAACCACACTGATCCAGATATTCACTACCAGCTTTGTGAGATCACTGCAGAAACAGGTATAGATGATGGAATTAGGAGTGTATGGGAAGGGTACTGAAATATTTGACCAGAATGCTGCAGGATACAATGTGTGAATTTACCTTCCTCTGCAAACAGGAGTGACCATACCATTCCTAGATAGGTGCCAGTTCAAGCTTTCAACCAAAGAATACAGAGCTGTGGAAGGGAATTTTAGAAAGCTACCAACATGGGGGCTGGAGAAATGGCTCAGTGGTTCAGAGCACTGGCTCTTCTTGCAGAGGACCTGGGTTTGATTCCCAGCACCCACATGGCAGCTAACAACTGTCCCTAACTCAGTTCCAGAGGCATCTGACACCCTATTCTGACCTCCTCAGGCATTGCACAACCAGGTGCACTTATACACATGCAGGCATAACACTCATATACATTAAGAGTAATAAATAAAATATAAAATAAATGAAAAAAGAAAGCCACCAACATTTGCTAAAGAATGGAGAAATTGAACTGTGAAGAAAATAAGCTGGGGCTGCTCAGATGGATCACTGGTTAAGAACACTTGCTGTTCTTCCAGAGGACCTGGGTTCGAGTCCCAGCACCCACATGGTGGCTAACAGCTGTCTGTAACTCCAGTTCCAGGGGTCTGATACCCTCTTCTGGCCTCTGTGGGCTTTGCATGACATGGATGCACTTACATACATTCATACATATAAAAAATAAAAATAATAAATTAAATATTTTTAATAAAATCTGGAAAGATTAGAAATAACTTGCTTAGGGGGTTGGAAAGATGGCTCAGCATTTAAGATCCCTTGCTGGTCTTGCAGAGGACCTGGGTTCAGTTCCCAGCATTTACATCAGGCAGCTCATAGCTGCCCATATCTCTAGTTCTAGGGGACTGGACACCCTTTTCTGACCTCTGCAGGAAGTAGCACACACATGGTACACATACAGACAAGCAGGTACACACACACGAATAAAAAATTTTTAGAAAAGAAGGAATTATCCAAAAGAAAGAAGTTAATATCTTTTTGTAGCCTTCAATGAAGTAAGTAAATATTATGTAGCTTTTATTAAGAATATACTTAGGGCCTGGCCGGGCATGGTGGCACATGCCTTTAATCCCAACACTTGGGAGGCAGAGGCAGGCAGATCTTTGTGCGTTTGAGGCCAGCCTGGTCTACATAGTGAGTTCCAGGACAGCTGGGGCTACAAGGAGACCCTGTCTCAAAAAGAAAAAAAAAAAAAAAAATTATACACACACACACTTAGGGCCAGATGTGATGGTGCATGGCTTTAATCCTAGCACTTGGGAGGCAGAAGCAGGTAGATCTCTGTGAATTTGAGGCAAGCCTGGTCTATATAGTGAATTCCGGGTCAACCATGGCTACACAATGAGACCCTATCTCAAAAAGCAAGCAAGAAAGCAAGGTTAGAGTAGGGATGTAGTTTAGTGATAAAGCATGTGTTTAGCATGTGCACTCATTTAGATTACAGTCGTGTTGATTTGAGAGACTCATAAGAACTTGCTGGTAAATTCAGGTTTGTATGCATCAAGATAGAGGATGGATATTGGCAGTTATGTAACAGCCTTCATCATAAACCGTGGCAAACATAACAGCCAGTCATTTGTCTTTGTTTTCTCGAAGTCAGTTGTATGGACAGGTTCTCACTCACATCTCTAATTCCATTGTGTGTTTATATATTTGTTGATATCATTGTTGGAACACTATTACTGCAAATAATTCTAGTCTCATTCCTTGTCTGAATTTTTTGTTTGTAATACAGTGAGATACATTATTTTTGCTTTTTGCTGATTTGTCACCTGCTTTGAGCTTTGAATGAATTGAAGCTTCGTTGGAGCCGTTTTGTGTTTATGCTTAATGTTTTCATATGGTTGGGTTGTTTGGGGTTTTGATGACTGTCGTCTTTGTTATCTCCTGGTCAGTTAATGGAACTCCAAGCAGCCAGCTCTCCACTCCTAAGTCTACAAAGTCCTCCAGTTCCTCTCCAACTAGCCCAGGAAGTTTCCGAGGATTAAAGGTATGAAATAGGGTATGCAGCTTGTATGTGTGGTTTTGTTACTTAAACTGTGCAGTGTGACAATTTGATTTGTTTGTGAGTTTGAGTGCAGTAACTACAAAAGACTTAGGAGTTTAGGATTGGGAAGAGGCAGACCTGACTTTGAATGCTGGGTCCTGTTGGAATTTTATTCAGCTTCCTTTCCTCCTCTCAGCCTAGGTGTTTATATCCCTGAAATGGGAATGTGAGGTTGTAGTTGGGGTTAGACATAATGTGGTAAAAGTATAATGAATACTATTCCAATTACTGTCAAAATGATTTGCAGTGGCAAAGCCTTGGAAAACACCATAATTCTTTTTTTGTTTGTTTGTTTGTTTCTTTGATTTTGTTGTTGTTTGGGATAGGATTTCACTATGTAGCCCTGACTGGCCTGGAACTCACTATATAGACCAGGCTGGCCTCAAACTCACAGAGATCTGCTTGCCTTTACCTCCCAAGCTCTGGAATTAAAGGTGAGTGCCACACAATTTTTTAAAAAAATCTTTTGCATAATGATTTTAATATGACATATAATTTGACTTTGTTGAAGTCTCACATAGGGTGAAATATCAATATAACAATTTATACCTATAGGCAGTAACAGAAGAAAACCTTGTACATTTTTGGTGAGGAACTTAGACAGATAGGCATTGACTGTGATGTTCTGAAAATACAAACAATAACAGCAAGATTAGTGGTTGGCATATTAGCAGTTATCTCACAAAGAGGGAGATTGATGATGCACAAAGATGAATTTACAAAATTTTTGCAAGTTTTATTTGGTTTGGTAAATCTCAATGTTTTAAATTTATAAAAGCAGCAGTAAACAATTCAGGTTAAATATTGAATGTTTCCTTTATTAGAGCAATTAGGCTATTTACATTTTAAAGTACTTAGAATACCAAAGTACTGAGGACCACCTGTATGATGTCGGGTCTACCTTGGTAATCAGGAATGCAGTTTCTAAAATTGGTTGCTTAAAAGGCTCAATACAGTCCAAGAAGTTTTTCTTTAAGAATGTTGAAGAAAAGTTTTGATTATTACAATGAATGGTAAGGGCTCTACCATTGGGTAAGGAATAATCTGCCAAGCACAGCATCTGGATACCTTCAAGGCAGCGCATGAGATCTTGGTTCTCTACTTCCCAGAGGGTAGCACTATCCATGTGAGTATAAGCTTAGCTTGCCCCACCCTAAGAAGGATGTGTGCTTCTGAGTACTCTTGGGCAGTGATTGTTTATGTCCCTATGAATAAAAAGAGAAATTGTTCTGGGAGAAAGATGGTCTGGTTTTGTGCTTTCTTACTACAAAATACTATGTTCCTCAGTGAAATGTGGTACATAGGTTAAGAGAATGCATAACTCTTACCTATTACTAAATATTGGAAACTCCTTACACTTACTAGAAGACCCAGCCCTATGTGTGGTGGCTCCCTGAAAGATGGCTGAGTGTATACAAAGCCTGAGTACCCGAGAATCTGAGTTCAGTTCCCAGAGCTCACATGGTTGAAGGAGAGAACTAACAAATTGTCCTTTGACCTTCACACAGGTGCCATGGTGCATGCATGTGCACGTATACAATAAGCACATGTAATTTTAAAAAAATTTAAAGGCACCTTTGAGGTACTAAATTGGATTTGACCAGTTTATACTGTGGTTAAACTCCACTGTCAATTCCTAAAAATGAAAAAAGTTTTATAAAATAAAAATCCCTAATCAGCTAAATGTTTTCAGACTTCTTTTTCCACTTATTTTTTCTGTGGTAGATTGGAAATATAAAACACTGTTGTTAAAGGAATTTTCAAGAGAACTATAAGTAAAAAGGATTCATATTAATGCACATTTTTGCTAGTTCAATTAGCGTGTCATTTGTTCATTTAAAGCATGTGGCTCCTACTGTTAATGTTTACCTGGGATGACACAGCACCAGCATTCCAGTGGGTCACAAGCAGAAGTCCTTCGTATTTCCCCCAGGCAGGGTCTTCACCTGAGACTGCATGTGGTGGCCATCAGGAGGGCACCCCAGGCCTTGCTTACCCTGGGTCTTGTCTACTTTGTCCAGATTTTAATATCTTTTAGTAACTTGGGCTCTCATCTTCCTCGTTAGTCCATTCTGAGCTCTGAACTCAACAAGAGTACCCTTTTCTGTTATTACACCAGATCGGTTGTTGGTCCTTTGTCCTGGACATGCATCTATGTCTTCACATGAGTGCACACACTTGCACAAGATCATTTGAATTTATGGAGTGGAGACTTTAAATTTTTTATTACATTTATTTATTTATATTTACTTGGCTTTTACACATGCACATGTTTGTGAGCACTGGTCCTTGCTATAGCACTTGGTATAGAGATCAAAGGACAACTTTTGGGAGTAAACTCTCTCCTTCCACTGAGTGGGTTCTGGGGATCCAACCCAGGTCCTCAGGATTGACAGGCACCTTTACCCACTGAGCCACCTGAAGATTTTTTAAAACATTGTAATAAATTGTATTATTAGTGAAACCTTATATAAACGTGTTTCTTCTATGCTAGGTGTATCTTAATTACTGTAACAAGGAACCCCATCATGTAGCAATGAGAAGTGTTCAAGGGTTAGTTGGACATATGCTGAAAGTTAAAGGCACATCATCTGTTGATTAAGGAAATGTCCATTACCTGTCACTATTGACATTGAGATGCTAAGTCAAAAAGAGTGGACTTTCCATACCCCACCCCTTTCAGCATGTCCCAGTCTTTGGCTTTCTTCTGGGTTTTCTCATGTGTTCTCAAGGGGTGGTTGATTTTTTCAGTGACCTCCAACATGCTAGATTCATACTGGATTCATAGTTCTTCTAAGTTGCAAACAAATCCTAAGAAGCCAGAGGGTCTGTTTCTTTTTCTCACCTTACAGGTGGTTGGAATCCTCTTAAAGATTCGTAGATAAACCTACATCTACCATGCTGATCAAACTTTTAAGTCTCATGTCCAATGCCTCTCACTGGTACCTGTTCTCATAGTTTCTACTTTGGAAATTTCATCCAGTTTTCAACAGTCTGTGCTGCATACTTTCATTTGGATGAATGCTTGCTCCTCTAGCAGGTTTATAGTCCTGTCAGTGTACTGTACCATGGACCCTAATTCTGATGTCATTATAAAGCTCTAGTCAGTATCTGTCTGTGCTTTGCATTTTTTCCTCTTCAGTGACATTACAAATGGAGAATTGCAGTTAATCACCATGTGTTAGTGCTATGCTTTTCCTTTCCCCTTCATTTAGAATAGCTTATTAAGATCAATTCGAAGGGCAAGTCTGACAATGGGGGACTGTTTTTCATGGGCAGTAATTATTTATCCTGGTTAGACGCTTTACTGGTTTTAGGGATGGTAATCTTTCCCCAAAGAATAAGAGAATTGACAGAAGCAAGCATACTGAGCCAGGGCTGCAGGTGCCCAAGTCTGCACTCCATCTCTCCTTGTGCTTTCTGCTGAGTTTTCCTCTCTAGGGAATTAAGTGATGTGATGCTGGGGGTGTTTTGGTGCTCTATCACAATTTATACCCCTTTGGACCAATTTCTGGCAACTATATTTGTATTTTGTTAGGAACTTTGAAAGAACTCAAAATAAAGCCATATGTATGTTATTCTCCTCTGAGCACAGAATGTTCACATCACTTTTATATGCTTGTTAGAAAATATTTAAAAAATTATTAAATAATGTTTATTTAGGCTAAAAATAGCCTTTCTCACTACAGAACCATGTATGGTTTTCTTAGCACCCCTTGAAGAGGAGAATTCTTCTCCATTCGTATGCAGTCATGAAAGATCACACTCTCTGGAGAACTGGACCAAATCCAGTGCAGGAGACAAAATGTTCTTCAAATTGTCAGCAATTTTTGCAGAGTGAGGAGCTTAAAATAATACAGTGGTGGCCACTTCCTTGCAGTTCTTCAGATCCAATATTGAAAGTTGTCAGGGCAGGGGCTGGAGGGATGGCTCAGCAGTTAAGAACACTGGCTGTTTTTGCAGAAGACCTGGGTTTGAATCCCAGCACCCACATGGCAGCTAACAACTGTCCATAACTCCAGTTCCAGGGGATCCGCCAGCCTTTTCTGTCCTCCATGGGCATTGCATGACACCAGTGCACTTACCTACATGCAGGCAATACATGCGTATACATAAAATAAAAATAATAAATAAAAATATTTTTTAAAAAGTTGTCAGAGCTGGGCGTGGTGGTGCACATCTTTAATCCCAGCACTTGGGAGGCAGAGGCAGGCAGATCTGTGTGAGTTCAAGGCCAGCCTGGTCTACATAGTGAGTTCCAGGACAGCTGGGGCTACAGGGAGACCCTGTCTCAGAAAGACCGAAAAAAAAAGTCATCAGGACAACTGAAAGTGTACTATGTTAGTCAGCCTCCTGTTGCTATAGCAAAACACCTGGAATGGTCAGTTATAAAGAGAAAATGTTCAGTATTTTGGAGGTTTCAGTCCATGGTCATGTGACCCCATTGCTTTTGGGCCTGTGGTCATCTAGTACATTATGCTTACCTCATGACTAGGGAGCAGAAGGAGAAAGGAAGGGACCAGAGTCCCACAGTCCACTTCAGTGGCACTCGCCCAGTGATCTAAGGTCCTTCTTCCAGGCCCCACCTTCAAAATGCTCTACCTCCTCCCATAAACCTGGGTGTGGTCTGTAATTCCAGCCTTCAGTAAGAAAGGCAGGAGGATTAGAAGTTCAAGGACATCTTCAGCTATATATCAAGTTCAAGGCCATCCTTGGAGTACGTGAGACTCTTGTCTCTAAACAAATCAAAACTGGGGCTGGAGAGATGGTTTAATGGTTAAGAACACTGATTCTTCTTACAGAGGACCCAGATTTGATTCCCAGGACCCATATGGCCGCTTGCAACTGTCAGTGACTCCAGTTCTAGGTGATCCAATGCCCTCTTCTGACTGCCTCAGGCATAGTACAACTCAGGTGCATTTACCCACATGCAGGCAATACACTCATACACATGAAATAATAATAATAGATCATAAAACAGAACAAACCAAAGTAAGAAAACCCACCAGCAACAAAAACAACCCAAGCAAACACATGAGCCATTTCTTATTCAAATCGTAATGTGTCAGTATGAGATACTGATAATATTTGGTGGGCCTCTGGTAGAAGCCACACTCTTAACCTAGGGCATAGCTTTGAAAGCAGAGCCTTTGCTTCTAAGTACTGCTACTCAAGGACATGGTGAGGAATTAATACCAAATGATTATAAACAATGTCAGACCAAAAATTTATGAAATGAATTATTAAAAGGTAGATTACCCAGCAAATTGAGCTCTACTCCAGAACTGAGTTCCCTAGGCAGTATAACTTGGCTTCCCTCTGTTTGGGTTTTTGGAATCTGACTTTTCTGAAAAGTCTGGTTGGCCTGGCGAGCCAACTCAGTGGTAAAGGCACTTGCCATGCAAGCCTGATGAGCTGAAAAGCATGATCACTTATGGGGATTAAAGTGCACTGGAGCCCCTTAGTGTGCAGCCTCTTAGAAAGCCTCAAAGCAGAAAGAAGCCTAGAGCCCCATTTAAATCAGCTCCCCCCTTTGTTGGGGGCGGACGGGGTGGTGTGGTTAGAAGCATGGAGTCCAACCAAAGCACCTGGGTTTGGTGTTGGTGTGGCCCCTTGTTGGTTCTCTGACCTGGGGCAAGTCACATTGCCCTTATAGGGCATAGGATGTATAGGGCATACTCATAGGATGTACTGCAGCATTGAAACTGGCTAAATCCAGAGAAATTGCTCAGAACAGCTTTAGTATTCGTACTATAAACCTTGGGGTTTTCAGTCTCAGTTTTGACATGAAGGAAATTTTATTTGAAAAACATAAATGTGCAGTGATATATAAGAGGAAGGTGAGTACAAGAGAAACGAAACGGAATCTTGGTCTTGTAACCCTATGTATTTATGTTCTTGATAGAATGGAGGCAACTTTCCAGTGACTCCTTTCTTTGCTGACAAGTGGGTTCAGGAAGTCTTAGTTCTTCTCCACTGTGACCTTTCCATGGGCTGACTGTAGTGTCCTCAGAAGCTGGCAGCTGGCATTTCCCAGAACAAGGGACAGAAGGAGGGGGCTTCTGTGACCTAGCTTAGGAACCCAGAGCCCACTTTCCCACAGTGTCTTAGTCACATAGGTCAGCCGTCTCAGCCAGGGAGTAGGCTTCTGGAGTCTGTTCTTGACTCTGGCATCCCCAGGAGCATCCTCTTCATTTTCCTCATTCTCTTGTAGCCACTGGAATATCTGCCTTAGGCTGCCCGTCTCCCCAATCCTGGCCTCCCCAAACTTCCGGACCATCTTCATCTTTGAGGGTCACCAAAGTCCCTCCTCAATTTTATCACCCAGTTCTTTTTCCAGGCTGTCTGTTCTCCAGTCTGGACCATCCACTTCCCTGCCAATCTTTTTATTTTTCCTCTTCTTCAAATCCTGGAATCTATCACTGACACAGTTTTCTTCTCTTAATCCCTATCTTCCTGGTTTTCTCTCTGATCTCAGCCTGTGATCTGTTCCCTTTGCTGGGGCACCTCAGAGGTCCCTTTCATTGTACCTGGCAGCTTTCTTCAGCAGGATTATTTACTATTCCTAAATCACAGCATTTTCTTTGGGACAGATAGGCAGTAAAGAGTACTTAAGGTGTCATCAGCTTCCAGATGGATGAAAAAAGCCTTTCCCAGAACTTTAATTCATCATCCACATCCAAACTGAAGACTTTCAAGGCAGTTGTATGTTAAGGGTTCAGAGTCATGGGCACATCTGTAGTCACCAGGCTTTAAAATGGCTCAACGTGTTGATGCAGAGGTATGTGCCTGGAAGCCCTCTTCTCTGAGCATTCTTGTTGGTTGAAAAAAGGAAGAAAAAAAGTGCATGTGGATCATTATCCAACATCTTGAGGTTATGAACTGTCTGACGTGCTGATGTTTTATCTGATGATGTCTCCTGGGTCTGCTGGTGGTGAAAGGTTTCCCAGATTTGTGAGGTATGATGAAAGGGCCAGCCATATCTCATCCTGATTGGCAGAACTAAAATGTAGCTCTCTGACCTTGTGAACTTGGAAACTTCTTTTCGAAGCTGTGAATTGTAAATCCACAGTAGCTGCTGACTTTAGACAATTTTTTTTTTCTTTTCCCTGGAGTTTTAGGTTTTCTGATATATTTAAAAATAGTTAATAATTTTCAGTACTAAGGAACTGGTCACTTTGTGGCTCTTTTCAGAAGAAACGAAATTGATTCTTTTAGACAGAAACAGAAACAAATAGGGGATTAAATAGCTTTGAAGACTTTGGTGCCCTAACAGAATAAATCATGATATTGGATACCAGATTCTGTTTGTACAGGGTGGTTGCTCAGTTAGTTTGGTGCATTTTGGGGTAGTACACTCCTCATCTCCCCATTTGGGTAGATGAAGGGAAGGTTTACCAAGCATATCAATGTGGATGTTGGGTCAACTGTAAGTTCTATTAGAATATAGCAAACATGTCATATTCACTGCCCCCTTATTCACGAATATGGCCTCTTCTTGGTAGTACATTGGAGGCAGTTGGGTAGAGTGAGATGTTGATGCAATGGCCATCCATGAATGTTCCTGTAGTTAGGACTGGAGAGGCAGAACCTCTCCCTCTGCCTTGGATCATAGATACTAAAAGCTCACCGTGAAAGTGTTTAGCCATTTTTAACAAGGAGCATGAAGATACTACCCAGTCTCTTGCACAAATCCAGATAACCAGTACCTCACTTGAAAGGCTCCTCAGGGATATGATGAGGTTCTAGCTGACTTTGACTGGCCACATAGTCTATGGAAGTGTTACTCAGGAACAGAAGCATTCAAGTTAGTAGATTCTTCATGGCTCCCCATGATGGACTGTCAAGCTGGCCATTGTCTTATTCATTTATGTGCCCAGTGGGTTTTGTTTATCATCATGGACCAATCATGTATCTCAGGTGCTACTCATTTCGTCAAGTAACACCAATTATGAGAAAGGGCCATAGGTAGGAAGGCAGGAAAACTTCATGCCACACATTGGTGCCAATTTAGATCTGTTTCTTTCATATCTCATTACTCAAAGTATTTTAAAATATTTTAAATGATCAGAAATCCAATATACACAAAATAAAACTTCCTGTTTAGAATTGTAGTAATTTATACTGACTTTCCTTCTAGTTATTGGAGTTGATGCTCCTAATGTTTAAAATGCCTACAAAGGTGATAGAAATGAAATAAATGCATTTACAAATATTGTCTAATACACTTACTTTTTTCTAAACTTCAGTAGTACTTTTCAAGTTTTGATTTTTTAAAATTAAATTTGTTGGGCCGGCTGTGGTGGTACACACCTGTAATCCCAGCATTTGGGAGGCAGAGGCAGGCAGATCTCTGTGAGTTCAAGGCCAGCCTGGTCTATATAGTGAGTTCCAGGACAGCTGGGGCTACAGGGAGACCCCATCTCAAAATAAAGACCAAAAAAAAAAAAAAAAAAAAAAAAGAAATTAAAATTGTTCTTTGAGAGTTTTATACATGCATATGATGCATTCTGATTATCACCCCCATTCCTCTTACCAGTCTCCTCTCTTACCACATTTCTGTCACCCCACTTCCTTACAGATCCCTTTCTCATGTTGATGGTATTTGGTTTTGTTTTGTGAACTGTTGAGTTTAACCAGGGCCATTTGTATGACTCTGGGTTTAGAATTTTCCAGTGGAGCCTGGTGGGCTCGTCAGTGGGTACACACCTAAAACAGCGACTTGCCTTCCCACCCCAGCCTCTCATTAGTAGCCAGTAATTCATCGGGGAGGAGTAGAACTCCGTATTCTCCTCCTTTATCCATGCCTAACTGTTGACTGGCCCAGTCTTCTGTAGGCCAATTACAACTGCTGTGAGCTCCTGATTGCAATGGCTCTGTCATGCCCAGAGATGGCATTTCACAGAACTTCTCCTACTCTTCTGGTTTTTATATGCTTCCCATTCCTTCTTATACAGTGTTCTGAGCCTTAGAGAGGGTGCTATAAATGTCCTGTTAAGGGCAGAGCATTCAACTTTTCTTTATTCTCAGCACCTTGAGCAGCTAAGAGTTGCTATATTCACTGCTTTCATTGCAAAGAGAAGCTCCACTGATTAAGAGTAGAATTTGTCTATGGGTATAAGCATAAATGTAAGAATGCAATTTGATGCCATGTCAATTTAGCTGAACAACAGTAGTAAGTCCTTCCCTAGGTCCCATGGCTTCTCCAGCCATGGATTTTTTTTTAATTAATTAATTAATGAAATTTTTTTTTTTGTCTTTTTGAGACAGGGTCTCCCTGTAGCCCCAGCTGTCCTGTAACTCACTATGTAGACCAGGCTGGCCTTGAACTCACAGAGATCCGTCTGCCTCTGCCTCCTGAGTGCTGGGATTAAAGGCATGCGCCACCACACCTGGTCTTTTTTTTTTTTTTTTTTTAACTAGTTTTATAGAACTGAGCATGAATTATCTCCTGTGAAGTTTATCTTATATCCAGTGAGCCAGTAGTGGTTGCCCCATAATGGTCATGCCACTGTAATCAGTAGTAGGCGCATCTTGCTTAGCAGGTTGGTATTGCAGTTTACAGGGTTTGCTGCTGGGTAAGCCCAACAATGCCTTTTCTTCCCCAGCAGCCTACCTAGCACCTTTCAGAATTATGAAAGCCAACAGGGAAGAAGCTTTCAACTCAGTTCCAGCTTGATTTCTTTATGTGTGCAACCAGGGTGTGTGGTGTCTTCAGCAATTGAGTCTTATCTAGTTTCGGTGAGCAGGGGGAATCTGCAGCCTCTCTAACCAGCATCTCATAAGGAAGTATCCCATATGTAACACTAGGATTTTTATTTAATATAAGAGTAGCATTTATCCAGTCATACAGAAAATATCTTTTTTTTCTTCTTTTATTTTTTTTAATTTTTATAAAATTTCATACATGCATATAAGGTGTTTTGATCAAATCCATGCCCACTCCCTCCCTTCAACATTCCCCCCTCTGAAGAGGTAACCCTAAAATCTTTTAAGGATTAGATACAAGCTCCCAAATACTTTTGACATTTTTGGCCTTTGGA
>NW_008356258.1:662238-707164 GCF_000622305.1 Nannospalax galili
GGCAATTTTCAAATGTTCATATGAGAGTCCATTGGAGTTTCTTGACAAGGGCTTCCAAAAGCATCCCTCTATTGGGTTCTTCCTCATATGACAAAAGGAAATATCTTTTAAAAATTTATAAAAACTTTTAATTCTAGTTGTCTTATAGAATACCTACCGAACACTGATTTCCCCTTCCATGTATTTCAGAAGGTACCATTTTTACTTTGCTTTATTTTTATTTTATTTTATCTTATTTTCTGAGACAGGGTCCCCCTGTAGCCTCAGCTGGCCTAGAACTCACTATATAGACCAGGGTGGCCTTGAACTCACAGAGATCCAAGTGCTAGGATTAAAGGCATGCGCCACCACTGCTGGTTGTTTGTTCCTTTTTGAGAGACTCTTATGTAGCCACTTACTTGCTATATAGATCAGGCTGGCCTCCAACTTTTTTAAAGAAAAAACATTTAAAAACTGTTAATGTAAGGCAGTAAACTTGTGTACCAATTTGTGTATCGTGTGCATAAATCATAGGACTGTTACATACTTATGTAATCTGAAAGCATGTTCTGAAAGACATTGCGGTGATCACCGGGTCTGGAATGGAGTAGCCTGCTTAGTCGTTCAGTAGCTTTACAGGACTTCTCTTGTAATCTTAAGGGACAAGACAGCATACGAACAGCTAGAAAAGCTTCGGGCTTTGCAGACAGACTCCACAGTTGTTGTAATGCTCCTAAAAGTAATTGTGTCTTTAAACTTGGGTCTCTTTGCTGGCCAGTGGAGAAAATGAAAGTGCTCATGTCAGAATAGGACAAAGCAGGCATTCAGTAAACCACAGGGGTGTCTTCCTTTCCTTTCTTACAAGGGGGAATAATTCCTTGGCTGTAAATGATTCACAATGCTTAAATTATTAGAGAAGTAACGAAGAGAACTTGTTAGAGTATCTGAGCAGTTCATTACAATGGCTGCCATAAGCATCCTCCACAGACACTACCAACCTTGGCTATGCATTGGCTGGTCTGCGGAGCTTTAAAAATTCCTGTGCCTGGGCTCTGCCTTCATTAATATGGTACAGGCTGGCTATTTTCAAAATAAAAATTTTCAAAGGTGATTGTGGTATGCAGTCAAGCACATAGAACTTTATCTTTATTGCAACAACCATATCCTAAAGACTGTTCTGTTCTAGAGTTAAAAAAAAAAAGTATCAGAATTGTGTTTGAGGGAAAACGTCCATAAGAAAGTTTGTATAGACTAAAAGGAATTTTTCTGCTGGCTAAAGTCAGCCTATTGCTTGTTTCTCTAATAAAATTTGATGGAAACATAGCCATCCTAATTTGATTACATGGGGTCTGGCTGCTTCCATAGTAGAGTTGAAGAGTTACAGCAGAGACCATATGACCCATAGCTAGAATATTGTCTTCTGGCCCTTGATAGAAAATGTTTCTGAACCTTACTATAGATCAGTTTCCAAATTCATCATGATATCATTTTTTCAAAATGCATCCAAGAAAGTCACTTTACCACACAGTAATGTCTCCCAGAGTCTGCTTGGGTTCTTCCTTTAGGTGAAATGATGCCTAGCCTTCTACTTAAGCATCAGCAAGAGTATGCTTTAATAACCATTCCTAGCCAGGCATGGTGGCACACACTTATAATCCCAGCACTTAGGAGGGAGAAGCAGGAGGATCAGGAGTTTAAGGTCATCTTTGGCTGCATAGTGAGTTCGAGATCAGTGTGGGATCTTTAAGTCTAGGTTATGCATCTCAGAGAAAATGTGATATTTCCCATTCTGAATCTATTTCATTTCACATACTTATTACCAGTTGCTACTTTTTTGAGACACCAATTAACTTTACATTTTTAGTGCAATACTTAACATTTCTCCCTAAATTTTAAATTTGGAAAAATTGAAATAATTCATTATCAAAGAAACAAGTGTAGGACAGATACAGATCCCAGCATCCTGACTGAATATGTAGCAAGCTGGAGCATATCATCGGATGCCCCCCATCAGCTGTGAATGCCTCCCACAGGATGCTGAAGATGCTGGTGGCTTTTTCTGCTGTCTTCAGTTCTTTTGAAAAAGGTCTTAGCAACAGAGGATTCTTGTGCATTTCTTTTTATTGATTATTGCTGATAGGGGAGTAAGTAAGTGATACAGTGATATCAGGCCTGGCCATGGAGAATTTGCTAAGCAGCATCTTCAAGGTCTGTCACCTGTGCCCTTTGGCCAATCATGATTTCTCAGGAATATGAGATACTTCTTCCCACCCCCTAAATAGAATCTTATCCTTCTGAACCAGCGATGGGTCCAGTGGATATCTTGAACGAGCCCAGATGCTGCCATCCATGATTGGTCATTGAG
This sequence comes from Nannospalax galili, assembly GCF_000622305.1. Taxonomy (NCBI): domain Eukaryota; kingdom Metazoa; phylum Chordata; class Mammalia; order Rodentia; family Spalacidae; genus Nannospalax; species Nannospalax galili. The sequence continues at coordinate 664,583 of NW_008356258.1, forward strand.
GAGTACTTTGCTTTGGCTGTCTTGGCGTCACAGCTGCCGACATGAAAGCATGAACACCACTAATATTTGAAGAGATTTCGATAAGAACTGTTCATATATTCCTGTGAAATCAATACGGGATTGTTTTTGAAAGTTTTAGATTTAATACATTTTATTTTATTTTTTTTAATTTTATGTGTATGCATGTATTGCCTGCATGTAGATAAGCCCGCACATGTCGTACAACGCCCGAGGAGGACAGAAGAGGCTGTCGGATTCCCTGGAACTGGAGTTAGGATAGTTGTTAGCTGCCATGTGGGTGCTGGGATTCAAACCCGGGTCTTCTGCAAGAACAACCAGTGTTCTTAACCCCTGAGCCATCTCTCTAGCCCTTAGATTTAATACTTTTTTTAAAAAAATGTCAATTTGATGGGCTGGAGGGATGGCTCAACAGTTAAGAGCACTGACTGCTCTTGTAGAGGACCTGGATTTGATTCCCAGCACCCACATGGCAGCTAACAACTGTCTGTAACTCCAGCCAGGGGATCCAATGCCCTCTTCTGAGCTCTGTGGGCATTGCATGACATGGGTCCATTTACACACATGCAGGCAATACACTCATACACATAAAATATAAATAAAATATTTTAAATTAAAAAAAAAAGGTCTATTTGGGAGTTGAAAAATGTTCTTGCTGTCATTGTTTGCTAGGAAAACTGTGTCTCCTGGTGATTTAGTGAAGCCTTTGTTGGATGCACAAGAAAGTAGCTTGGCTGGGTGCCCTTTCCCCTCATGAGGGCACCCTCTCCTTCCAAGCTCTGTACTTTGGCCCGGTTGTCATTCTTTGTGGTGCCAGAGAAACAGCATACACCACCTGTTCTACCTGCTGATTTCTTTACCTGCTTTTTGTCACCCTGGAATCCCAGCACAGAATGGGTTTATGATAACTGGGCTATATAAGGAATTGGGACAGGAAAGGATGGGGCTTTCTTCAAAATAAACACTGGGAAATACACAAAGGTTCACAGGAACTTACTGGGTAAACACTCTGAAAATCATGTAACTGAGCATGAACTAAGTGTGCTTGCTTCAGCCCCTCCTGAGAAAGCTTCCCAGGGAATCCTGGAGTCAGGCAGGATACATCTGCTTGCAGTAAACCAGTACTTTCTCAAATTAGATCAAGAAAAGGACTTAGAAGAATGTCGCCTGCTTCCAGGAAAGCTTAGTGAGTAGGAAGTAGGCCTCCAACTAAACTGGGTCAGGGGTCCGGGGGGGTGGTGGGGGTGGGGAGCTGGTCTTAAGACCTCAGCAGTAATCTGGGGACTGTGTACTACTGAGTGACCTGGAGTTCAGCGTAATGAAGGCAGATGTTCTTGCCCAGTGTCTCTGTCTGACCAGCCTAGTAATAGGGCTTCTCTGGGAGGTGAGATTTAGACATGCATGTGTACAGATCTCTGTCCATTGCTGTTCTTGGGCATTTGACAACCCACCTCCCTGATCAGTTTGTTCAGAGTCCAATAGTGATCAGCAGGAATCTTTCTATTTGTTTTGAGACTTAACGTTTCAGAAAAATTACATTAGTCTCTTGCTTATTTCATTGAGAGTCAGGCTGCTAGGAATGGTGATGCACACTTAAAACCCTGGCACTTAGGAGGCTTAGGCAGGAGGATCATGAGTTCAAGGCTAGCATAGGCTATACAATAAGACTTCTTTCAGTCACAATCAAACAGAGCTGGACTAATAGTAACTTAATTTAGATCTTTTATATCTTTGGTGATTTTCAGTTTAGGAAAGATTATATTGGAGGAAGACTCAATTTGGTTTTGTTGTAGTTTGTTGTTTTTTCTTTGTGTTTTTGAGACAGGGCCTCATTATGTAACACTGACTGGCCTGGAACTCCCTTTGTAGATCAGGCTGGCTTGGTCTCTGTTTGGCTTGCCTCTGTTTCCTGGGGATTAAAGCCCTAAGATTGAACTTGGAATGAATGATTTAGCAAAATGTTTCTTACAGCCATTGTACATTCCACAATTCTTTCAAAGCTCTGGGCTAGGCATCTCAAGGACAAGGATGAATAATGTTGGTTAATGTTCTCTGGCAGTGACAGTGCTCAAGGTTTTACAGGTATGAACTAAAGTTAATTCTCGAGCAAATTTCAAGCTTGGTACTGCTGTTCTACATTTTCGGAGTGAAAAATTAAGACTTAGGGAGTTTAAGTAACTAATAAATAAAGGAAATTATTTGAGTTAATTAAGTGTAAGCTACATGAAAAAAAAAAAAAAACGGTGGAAATACATGGGATAGGTAGGTGGAGATGGACCATGGCCTGAATGCCAGGCTGAAGATGCAGGGTAATTTTGTTGGTAAGGAAGACCCACTGGGGTCTGGGCTCCTGGGAGTGATGCTGTAACTTCCTTAGGATGTTTCTCTGGAAATAGTGTGTGGAATGGGAACGACTAAAAGCAAGAGAAACAGTAAAGCCAGGGGCCTGACTAGGACGGTGGCTTTTTTAGGCCTCCTATAAGTCTCCTTGACTAACTTTTAGACATTTTCCTGTAAAGTGCCACTAGTTCTGGAATTGCCTTCAATTTCAGTAACAAAATATGAGTGAAATAAGACCAGAAAAATAAAAACATTAAATACTGAAAGTTTTTTATTGTTCACTCATTGTTTTATTGTCAGGCAGTAAAATGACTGAACTCCTAAGAACAAGGTGTTTAGTCTGGAGCTGTTAGAGTCATCTAAGTTCTAAGACCTACATTTTAACTAAAAAGTACCTTGATCAGCCATGATGTCATAATGCAGATTTTATTTTATTGAAGTCAAAAGTAACACAGTTAAAAAACTAAAAGTAAGCACAATATCAGTTTTCCTGATATTAAATATGAATTGAAAATATGTCTAAGGAAGAAATGCCCGAATGTGTTTACGTAGGAAAAGGGGAAATGATTGCTTCTTCTCTTCCTGTATCAGTTGTCTTTGCCTTGTGTAAACATTGTTATGTAAGGGTTGGGGGGCTCATGATCTCTAAATGTGTCCTAATTTATAATGGTTATTCTCCTGCAGCAGATCTCTGCTCATGGCAGATCTTCTTCCAATGTAAACAGTGGGCCTGAAGTTGACCGTTGTATGAGTCCTGAAGGTACTTCTGAATTTGATCATTGTTTTTATAAAGAAAATCATCCATCTGAACTTGATGGCTATCATAATCACACTGATGTTACACTTTTCCTAAGCAGGGACATGGTCATGTCATCTGTTAGCCCAGTTAGCCTTAGTGGGTGGTGAGAGTGGTGTCACATCAAGGTATGTGAAACCTCACTGGTGTCAGCCAGTTCCCATTCAATCTTAGACCCTGGCTTCCTTTCTTTTTCTCTTAGTGATGATGTACTCAGAATTCCTAGATATATTTTCTCTCAGTTGGATTGACACCAATTTGTATCTACTTTGGTCTGAGCACCAGGATACATTGTAACAAGTGGTCTGATCTTACACCCCACCATATATACTTTATAAAGGAATTAGCTTTTTCCAGGGCATCTAACCTTGATAGAATTTTCTTTACTGGAAAATCCCAAAGAGAAATCTTCAGAGTGTTCCAAGGTTGAATTTGCTCCCACCCCTTAGTCTTTTCAGCACATTCACAGAGGAGTTTTTAAAAGTTCTGGTTAGACTTTTAGGGCTAATCATATATTTCAACTGATATTTCAGAGATTTGTCAGGTTTATTGATTTTGATGGTTTCTGATTCCCCCAACAAGGTCAAAATGAAACTGGTGATTTAGGCATTCTATTTAGGAAATATGCTGAGAGATTTTCTTTAGTTTTGCTATAGACCTATAAATAATTGCATTGCAATTTATTATTTTCTAAATATGTAGAAGACAATGTATTATTTTCTAAATATGTATAAGATGCTGATGTTTCCCTCACACTTTGCATTGATGCTTTGTTGCAGGTGTCAATGGAAACAGGTGCTCTGAGTCATCTCTTCTGGAGAAATACAGAATTGGGAAGGTTATTGGTGATGGCAACTTTGCAGTAGTTAAAGAGTGCATGGACAGGTGAGTGACTAATTATTTGTTTCCCTACTCATTCAGTTCTCCCCTGGAGTTTATTCTTAACCTACTGAATGGAAGCCTCTATGGGAAGGTTCTTTTTCCCCTTTCCCTCAAGAGTCTATCCTTGGGACTAGCTGTTCCGCACGTGTGGCATTACTGTGCCACATTACAGTTAATACTTAAAAAGAGTGAACCTGAACTTGGAAGACTGCCATTGCTCCACATGTCTCCTGGAGTTGTGCTCTAGAACTATACCCTGGGTCAGGCCTCATCCATAATTTTATTCAAACCTGTTTCTCCAGCTTCAGTTGGGGAAGTACAAGCTTGGACCCACCCTTATCTTACCAGATAATCTTGCCCTTCCATCCCTAGGTCTAAAACATCTTATATACAGATGGCCAAGCAATACTTCTCCATCTTTCTAGTTTTCAATGAGGATACATGCACTGCCTTTCAGTGCTTTGATGTGTTAATTCTCAAGCACACCCGCATTCACTCATTATCTTTTTGGGGTAGAGTAGCAAATTGAGTTACCCAGGAAACAAGATTGGGTACCTAGGTCACAAGAGCATATGGCTCAGTGAATTTGCCTAAGTAAATTAAAAGCCAGTCAAGATTATGTCCATTTTATAAAAGTCATTCCTGCAGACATGGTCACCAGCAATTTGATACAAATTTTTTTGTATACACATGAAACAATTTTGTATGGATTTGGGCTAAAAGACACATCAGATCTCATCCATGAACCCAGAGAGAAGTAAGAAAGAAAATAAGCATTGAAATAAAAATATCTTGTGTAGCGCTTACCTGTGCCAGGCTCTGTGCTCAGTGTGTTCTGTGTTACCTCATTTAACTCGGACAGTAATCCTCTAGCCAATGCTTCATCAGTAGACTAGTAGTTCAGCATACAGGAACCATGGCTGTAGGATCAGAATCAGCCAAATTCTGCCAGTTATTGACTTTTTGTTTATGAAATCCATAAAAGATGCAGACTAATGTCTTTGTTTATAGACCACTATCTTACATGTTCTGAATTTTTATAGTTTGTGGTAGCTTTTTTCTAGAAAGTTTATCCATTTTATTCATTGTTTATCCAGTTTATTCATTGTTACATGTCCAATGAAGGTTTGCTACATTTATATTGCTATGTAAGGTGTCTTCTGTTCTTAAAGCCTTTTTTATAGATTGCTGCCCAGGAAAACAATGAAGTATTTAAAATAAGTTCTAAGGACCTGTTAGAAATAGGGTTTGTAATATGAGGGGAGCTGTTTTAGAGCATTACTCCTCTAGGCTGGGCCTCATCCCTGTATGCCATGAAACCCTTGGCAGAAGCAACTATGTATGAAAGACAAAGGTTTTCTAAGAGTACCATGGTAGGCTCTATAAACTGTTTTCATTTGAATATTTTTGGCATGCTCAGATTCTAACTATGCTAAAACTGAGTAAAAAATAATGACAGATCATCTCTTTAGCACTAGACAAGGTGTATAATGATAGAAATAACATAGCATCAGGTCCTTGCTGAAGTTTGGCTAAGAAAGAGATACTAAAAGTCTGAGAACTTTTCAGTTTTGAATTATAGACTCATGTGACTCGTGTATTAATGTAAAGAGGCACCAGGAATAAGTTTTTTTTCAGTTGATCTGACCTACTCTTCTTAGCTTATTCTCTCTCCTTAGAGACCTGTCTTGAGATTTGAGAAGTGTTTCTCTTCTAGCATTGACACAACAGAATTTAAATTCTTTATAAGTTAATAATAATAGAATTATTACTACTTATAAAAGAAGATTTAATTAGCATGGCTTTTTTTCTTTTCTTTTTTAGGGAGTTTTTTCTCCCTTGGCCCCTCTCAGCATTGTCTCTCATGGACAGAAGACTAATGCTGTGGAGGGAGTTGGGAAGGAAGGTACTCTGATTAAGAACTTTAATGGTTGTCCTCTGGTTATTCCTAGGTCTACTGGGAAAGAGTTTGCATTAAAGATTATAGACAAAGCCAAATGCTGTGGAAAGGTACAGTATGTATAACTGCTGTATAGAAGGAACAAATGTGTGATGGTTACTGTGACAGAGGTGTTTAAGTGGGGACTTGAGATCTTTGTAGGAGGAAACACGCTGCCAGTAACAGCAAGGAGAACAATGGGGTTTTGGTGGTGTTGGTGTTGGTTTTCCTGCTGTTTCCAATGACTTTGAACTAAGATGGTAAATTAATTTGATCTTGGTCATAACTAGAGAAAATGTGAAGTCTTTACTGTGGGATAGTAATAGTTCCAGATTCAGCACCACTTAAAACGTGTGCCTAGAAGTGGAGCCGAGATGCTAGTTACCTTACTTTTATGCCTTCTTTTATGCTCTGGGAGCTTCACGGCTTCAGGGAGCTAGTTCTGTGCCAAAGAAAGAAGATTTCACTTCTCACAGCACAGCAGGTGGCCTGCTTGCTCTGGCTTACAATTGATGCCTAGGGCCCCAGTCAGATGCTGTATACACACACTGTCGACTTGATTCAGACCTAAGGAGCCCTGAACCCCAAGATTTTGAACTGCAGTCTTATGAAGCAGCTACTGGAAAACCTGCCCAAACTTTTTTGCTAGAGAAGAACATTAATTTCATTATCAGGGTCTTGAAGTCATCTGGCTCATATCCTTCTCTGTGTTCTGGAGGGTGTTTGTTACACCGACATCCCTAGAAAGGTAGTTTGAAGCAGTTGCTGATGCAGAAGCACAGTGAACTAGATCCTTCAGCACAATGACCCGTTTTCTTCTGTCCTGTTGTCACACTGGGGTTGAAAAGGTAACTGATGAAAGGCCACTAGAGGACAGTAAATATTCAGGCACAGTGATGACAGGCCTGCGGACATTCCTTTCTGTTAGAAGGTCCCTTAGGAAAGAAGGCTGTGGAAGTGTGTCCAACACTAGATGGAGCCACTGGCTCCACATCACTACCAAGCACTTGAAATGATGTGAATCTGAACTGAACTTTTCCATGAGTGTAAAAACACAGAGGAGGTTCTGAAGACTTAGTACTTAAAAAAAAGAAAAAGAAATAGCTCATTAATACCTTTTCATTTTATTATGTGATAGGATTGTACTTTGGATATAATAGATTACATTATATTTTAAATTAATTACCCCTGCTTTTCATATTTTTCAGTGTGACTACTAGGGACGTTAGAATTGCATATATGGATCACATTATAATCTTGTTTGAATGCTACTCTGGAGCCAGATTATATCAAGTTCAATCCTGTCTTTGCCTCTTCTTGTTGTGTGACCCTGGGGAAATTATTTAAGTCATCTGTGTGTCTGTTTCTTCTTCCTCTAACATACATTGATTGATAATCAATGAGACATAAGGTGACTGTGATGGCTGATTGAGTCAAGGAATGGAAAGTGTGGGAAAAAGTGCTGTTATACATAGTAAGGATGCAACGCATGAACCTGTCAGCTGTGCTGGAATTTATAACTAGAGTGATGTGATGGAGATTTTACATTTATGGAACTGCTAAACTAGTTTTCATTGTAGTTTTCATCTACAAAATTAGGTGGTTTTAACAGAAAGTTTTAAATACTGTGAGGAAGTTTTAGAAAGTCTTCTAAGAGCTTCCAAAGTAGAAAATCCAGAAGGCGTATTTGTCATGTACTGATTTTCTGCTGTTGCTGTCAGGAAAGCAGAGGTAGCAGAATGACCCCAGTTTTTTCTACTTAACTTTGTCTAATTTTGAATGCTTTCACTTATTCTTTAAACTTCTTTGTTTTATTTGCCTCCCTCCCTCCCTCCCTCTCTCCCTCCCTCCCTCCCCCCTCCCATGTGGGTGTGCTTTCCACAGCATACTTGTGGAGGTTAGAGGACAACTTGGCTGAGTCGATCCTCTCCCCTGTAGTGTGGGTTCTAGAAATTAAACTCAGGTCTTCAGGTTTGGCAGCAAGTGCCTTTCCCCAGTGAGCCATGTCACTGGCCTGCTTTGCTCCTTTGTCTAACAGTATTATTACTCTTCAGCCATAATGGATTTTTCTCTATATGTAACTGCTGCTCTTTCCATCTTTTATGTGATTTAAACAGTATGTCATAATGTAGGGGGCCAGGTTCTTTTAACTATATTAAATTTTTTTTTAAAAGTGATAGAATTACTATCTCAAGAATACTGTTTACGTGGTTAAAATTTAAGCAGCTATTTTCCTAGTTAAAATAAAGATGATAAAAAAAATAAATAGATGATTATATGTAGGAAAATTAATCTGATACAGTAAGTATTCAAGACACATAGTTTTTGGACTTTATTTTTCCTTGTGACTGAATGGGGTTTTGTTTTTATAGTTCACAATTATATACTTATGTGCATACTTACATTTTGTCTGTTTGAATTATGATGTCCATATTAATACTAATTATATAAAATTATAATTTTAAAACTTGATATGTTACAAATATTGATTTTTTTCTACCATGAAATTATATTTTCATATAAAAATGGTATATTCTGTTAACAAAATGTTAGGGGCTCACTTAGTCATTGTTATAGGAAATGCTGCTCACCTCTGCCTTCTGGGCTTCATACAGAAAATTAATATATTGAAAATATCTACCAGCTTGGGAACATAGGGACTTTGCATACCCCTTTAAGAATTTACAGAACACTTCTGCCAGCTGTACAGAGAAAGAAACAGAGATTTGGGTTTAATAGCTTTCCAAAAGTCAACAGAGGCAAAGTCCTGAGTTGAATTTTGAATTGTTTAGCTGTACAGCCTGGGCTGCGGCCAGTCTGTTATGCACACTTGGTATGTTCAATGTGTTCTTCATGTAATACGCATCCAGGAAAATTTCTTAATCATTCCTGCCTTCTGTTTGTTCTTCTATAAAATACATGAGCATTATTAGATTAATGTATTTATTTGCCTAAATTTTGGTATGTGTTTTGTATGTGCAAAACTCAGTGCTAGGAGTAGGCAATTCAATGGATGAATTAGTATCAATTCTCCTGAGTGTTAAGAGCATTCAGGGGATGCATACGGGAGAGGAGTTGGTGCTCAGTGAGGACTCCATGGAGCAAGAACCATTTGAGGGATCTTGGGGAGATGACTTAGTGACAAAAGTGCTTGCTGTGCAATGTAAGAACTTAAGTTCAATACCCAGAATCCATGTCAAGGCAGGATACTACATAGCTCAAGCATCTGCAATCACAGTGCTCCTACAGGGAGATAGGAGACAGAGATGGGAGAATCCTTAGATGCTTGTGGGGGACATAGTAGAAGAACACAGATCTTGACAGAGACTTTGTTTCGAAGGTAGGAGGTGAGAAGTTGTGCTCTGACCCTTACATGAGTGCTGTGGCATGCATGTACCTGCCCCCCCCCAACACAACACACGCGCACACACTCACACTCTAAAATTTTTAAAAATAATAAATAAAAACCCAGAATCCTTTGAGTTGACCCCAGAGCCAGCTGGATTTCAGTGTGCAGCAATGAAAGAAAAACCTACCAGGTGGTCAGAACAGACTGAGCAAAGACCCAGAGGCACAGGATGCATCGGTTCCTGAGTAGGAGAGCACTGTAAGATCTGTCTTGTGACCAAACTTGCAGAGGTTGTTGAGAAGGCCATGGTTCGAATTCTTCCTGTTGTGTTCTAATCGTCCTTCATTCTAACGAATAGTCACTGAATCTTCAGTCAAGAAAGCCCCATGCTTTCTGGTAGGATGTTTACAATGGTCTTTCTTTCTCTCCCTACCTTAGTGCAATTTTGCATTCATCATCTTCGTATTATAGGCCCAGACAGGACATAAATCCAAAAGTATATTGTACTAGTTTTGAGCTGTTGGCATAAAGTGCCACAAACTTTAAATCAACAGAAAATTATCCTCTCATAGTGCTGGCATCTAGAACTCAGAAATCTACAGTTTCTTTGGGGCTCTTGGGGTGGTGGGGTAAGGTTCTGACCTCTGAACTCCAGGTGACTGATCCAGTCTTGAACATACTGGCCATGTCACTCAGTCTTTGCCTCCATCACATTTTCTCTTCTGGGTTTTTATAGCTCCTCTTACATCTGTGTGGATTCTCCTGCCTCTTTCTTAGAAGGCTGTTGTGACACAGTTAGGGCTCTTTTTCTGAATAAGATAGTATTTACAAAGTGCAAGGATTAGAACTTGATATATTTTGGCAAGCATTATTTAATTCTATCACATATATTTATCCCAGAAGCCACATTCAGTGATAGGAGCATGCTGTCTCCCTGGGGGATTATTCTCAGCAGTATTCACTCAGCATATCACTGCCCACTAGGATATCACAGTGGGACACTGCGTGGTCCATGTGGGTGCATAGTTACTGACTCAGTGCTGTGCATTAGTAATGACACTGTTCGCTAGAAAGAGAGGCCGGCACCTCTAGGAGCTCTGAGTTCAAGTACCCCAGAGCAGTCCACAAGCAAAAGACAGCAGGAGAGAGCTATGATTGACATAATTGTTGGGGATGGGCAGTGACAGCTCAGGAGAGTCACCTAGCTCAGCCTTGATGGACAGGGAAGCTTCTTTCAGGAGATGGGATCTGATCTGGTTCTGAGGAAGTGATAGAGCACCAAGAGGTAGGGAAGCAAGCTCCAGAATGAAGATTACCTGTGTGAATGCTGCATATCTAGGTGAGAAATTGGAAGGAGGGGTGAATGGATGATGGAGGTTCCCGAGAGGTAGAGAGGCAACGACTGATGAGTGAGGGAACATCTAGAGGGAAGGGGAGCTGAGGGAAGTGGAATTCCCACTTGTACTTGGCAACCAGCAGCATTCAGAGAGGCAGATAATAATTGAGGGAAGGGCTCTAAAAGATGATGTTCAGTTCAGAAAAGTTGTAGACTTGAGTCTTTGTTTCCCCTCGTCTTGTTGTACCTCATCCACTGGACCCCAAAAAGACCACCGAGGACCCAACACACCAAAATGCAAAAGCAAAGGTTTATGGTTTATTCGGGCTTAAGCTCGGGCTCTCAGACCTCACCAACTCAACGGATCCGTGCTGAGAGCCCAGAGAGCCCGTGCTGAGAGCCCAGAGTAAGGGAGAGTGGAGCCTTTTATAGGTTTTAGACAAAGAGAGGAGGGGGATACCGAAGATACATCTGGTTGGTTCAAGGAGCTCGCACGCGCCAACATAATTTTAAACTGATTGGATGTATAAGATGCAGCCCTGGAAGTTTCTTATTGGTAGGTGCTATTCTCAGAGCTGTGGAATGTGCTGACTGTTACCTGTGGGGCCAGGAGTCTCCGTTTTTACCTTATAGGGCAGTTTTTATGCTTAATCTATAGTTTCCTGGAAGGGGGGTGGGGAATAGCAGGCGGGGGTCAGGGCATGCCAGGGTATGCTTAGGCATGTCTAAAGCAGCAGCCAAGCGTTTTACAGAAGCTAAAAGAGCAATTAGTGGGGGTCTGGAGGGATTGGGGGGTAGCGGGTGAATGAAGAGGGTCTCAGGGTTCTACAGTCTTCTCTTTCTATATTGTTAAAAACCATCATGGACAAAGACAGTCTTCTTTGTCATTTACCACACAGAGATGGAAAGATTCATATGAAAATTATTTAAAGTTAGAATCCATGAATCACTTTAAGGAAGGAAGGCAGAGAATTCAATAACCCAAGTTCACCTGGTTGAAGGCAGAAGCGATACTCATAGTCTGTGTATAGACAGTTTGAAAAATATAAGCTAGAGAATATATTTATATGTTAAGGACTGACTACCTGTGGGTTGCAAAAGCTTTCTAAAATTAATTAACTTGTATGACTGTTATGTCTGCATGTATGTTAAGTACACCCATGTGCAGTGCCCATGGAGGCCAGAAGAAGGGGTCGGATCCCCTGGAACTGGAGTGACAGACAGTTGTTAGCCGCCATGAGAGTGCTGGGATTCGAATCTGGGTCTTGTGCAAAAATAGCCAGTGCTTAACTGCTGAGACATCTCTCCAGCCCTGCAATAGCTTTTTGTGCATTACTTTTGTTTTGCTTCTCATGGTGATTAATTTAAAAAGATTATTTCCTTTTAGACAGGCATAGAAAAAGTAGAGAAAGACTAACAGCTTCCACATCAGAACAGAAATCAGAATCTCTCTGTGATTAGAACAATAATGTTTTCTGGTCCAGTACAGTAAGCTAAGATAATATGTAACTTAGATGGTAAATGTTGCACAATACTCACTCAGTGTTTGAAGTTAGCGCTGTCATCCCTGGAAGAAGTTCCTTGGTAGGTCCCCAGAGAGTTTTCAAGTGCCCTCTATTGAAAAAAAGATAATAACTTGGGGTGGAGGATGTTTGTCACCAGTCTCTTCGTGTGATAGACATCTCATGTTAACTCCATGTGAAAGAGCTTCTTTGGGTACTGCTGACAAGAACTGCTTTACATTTATAAATTAGCATCTGAAACAACCCCAGAAAAGATACAAATTTATAGACTCTTCAATGCTGGAGAAAATGGGCAGGTAGGAGGTGGGAGGAATGGAAGTCATAATCCTTTCACTTTAAAATAAGAAACCTGTTTGCTGTAGTGGTGGTAACTGCCATTGTCTTTGTTTCCTGTAGAGTGAAGTAAATCCATTTGCTTACTTTTACATCTGAAAGCTTCGTTATATGTGAATAAATGTGGAGGGTTTGCTGAGTCTACCCGGTGTGACCACTGTGCTTGGCTGTGTAGCTGCCGCCCTGAATGGGGGTTCCAGGGTGCTGGCTGCTGCTTTGTGCTCCTGCTCTGAGGTAGACGCCTGGGGTTCATAAACAAGCAGAAAGCCTTGTCCCTGACTTCCCAGACTTGTGAGGTTCTGAGAATCACTTCTAAGGAAATTTAGAAGTATTTGTTGAATGCTAAGCTGATCAAAAAGCCTTCCCAGTCCTGTTTTTTAAAAGGAGTCTGTGCAAATTCTCCTAACACAAAGCCTGGTGGTGGTCTTCACATTGAACTCAGTGAGATGCTACTGTTTGTTTTTGTCTTTCCTTCGAACTAATATGTTCAGCTTTACAGCTATCATTTTCATTTTGAAAAATTCCAGCTTGAATTTTGCTGAACTATTCCCCTTTCAAAAGCAATGGTGTACAGACAAGAGACATAGGACTTAGATGCTCAAATGGTGGGCTTATATTCCCTCACCAAGCACTGACCTAAAGATAAAGTGTTAAAATGTTACACAGGTTTCTTGCCTGGTGACTGACATTAGTGAGTAGTTTTCTGGTAGAGGTTCCTTTTGCCCCTTGCTAACATTTATCTAGTGACTTCTTGGATAGGGACAGTACATCCAGTATACCCGCCATCTGCAGGAGATGCAGGAGATCTTTTCTGCATGCTGTTTATTTGTGTGTTACAATGTATGCCTTCAGTTACCGGAAAGCATTTGAGTTAGAGCAAAAACATGTATACATGGAATATGCACAAAGAGAAGAACAGAGATGATGTCTGAAACTAGCGATAAACTGTGCCAGAATACCAGGTTCACTGCTGAGATTCGTGATAGTAAAGGCCTAAGGACAAATTTAGCAACAAATACAAACGTGTCTACATACATGTGCACATGCGTATGTGTTCAGGTAGTAAATGATGTCTTCTAAGGTAGGTTTTATATAAAAGCATCTTATTTCAATGTATAAGAGGGCAGTTAGGAAATTTTATAGAGCATTCTCTAAATTCAAAATGATTCATCATTGAAGTTAGTGAGGATCAGCAAGTAGAGCATTTAAAACAGAAGAGTCAGTGTATATAATTCATGGATTAGTGTATTGAGAATAGTTTTTTTTTTTTTTGGTCTTTTTGAGACAGGGTCTCCCTGTAGCCCCAGCTGTCCTGGAACTCACTGTGTAGACCAGGCTGGCCTTGAACTCACAGAGATGGGTCTGCCTTTGCCTCCCAAGTGCTAGGATTAAAGCCATGCCCCACCACGCCTGGCCCAAGAATAGTTTCTTAATTCTGTAAGTGAGCATTGTATAACAATGCAGCCCTCAACCGCATCACTTACCGAGACTAACACTAAGGTGGTGTTTTCAGGGGAGAAGTGAATACAGTTAAGGCAAGGTGGTAGTCCTTTGATACTGTGCCTTTTCAGATTTCTGAATACAGAATGTAAGGGGCATCTATCTTGTGAATGATTTCATATCCATTCATAGAGGAAGGAAGTTTTTTCTTGAATTTCAACATAAAATTAAAATTTCTACTGGTAACCATCAAGCACTTGAATCTCAGAACTTGTGTGCCATCAGTGTACCAAGCCTTTTTATTTGTCTTATTTTCGCATGTATGTTACTGAACTTATAAAGTGGTTCTGGTCTGGCTTACGTACAGAAGGCACAGTGCTGTGTGCCCACTGTCCTCGGTGCCATTGTTGGAGTAGAGGTGTGCACTGTATGTATCAGTGCAGCAGTACTGGGTCTTTCTGGGCATTCTCAGAGGGCGGTTTCTTTTGCCTCATGGCAATGAGATGTTTGTTAGTGGCCTGTCCTGTCCTGGGAGAGTTAGGTCGGCCAGGGTGTGGTTGTCTGTGTGCCAAGACAGGTGCTTCCTTTGGTATCAGATGTGCAGACTGTGTTCTGTTGTCCTCCAGACTATGGGGACAGAGCAGAAGGTTCTGTGGTTTTTGACGTCCCTCTCTATACCCTTTGTTTGACAGGAACACCTGATAGAGAATGAAGTGTCCATACTGCGTCGGGTGAAGCACCCCAATATCATCATGCTGGTCGAAGAGATGGAAACAGCAACTGAGCTCTTTCTTGTGATGGAATTAGTCAAAGTAAGAGAATAGACAGGTTTTACTGGTGTCAAATGCCAAGGCTTGCAGTATTCCCAAGGGACCTAATTGGAAAGCAGTCTTCTGCCTCTTTCATTATTGTACACGTCCATCTGAGTGGCACTTGTGCCCCTTGCTCTGTCTACTCCAAGCTGATAAGCCACCCTTCTTACCCTCATAGGACTGTACTGTTGGCACTTTGATAAACTCTCTTGTATCTTTTAGGGTGGAGACCTCTTTGATGCAATTACTTCTTCAACCAAGTACACTGAGAGAGATGGCAGCGCCATGGTGTACAACCTGGCCAACGCCCTCCGGTATCTGCACAGCCTCAGTATCGTACACAGAGACATCAAGCCTGAGAATCTCTTGGTGCGTTCAAAATCTCTGCTTTTTTTTTTTCATCTCGTTTCTGGTTCCTTTAGGATGATTGTGATTCATTGTACACAATCACATACAAACAACGACATTTTAAGAGTCTAAACCAATATTGCAATCAGAAACAAAGAGAGAGACTTAAGAAAATCAGCAAGCTCAAGCTGATTGGGGAGTATTTGCATGCACATACCCCACAAAACCCTGATCAGTTTCTCAAACTGAAATTTTTGTTTTCCAGGCATTAGAAATGCATTTTTATATTTCTTTTGATGATTGTTAGTCAACTTCATATTACTGCAATAGAACATGTGACATAATTAACATGCAAAGAGAAAAGATTTTTGGTGCTGGAGGTTCTAGACTAAGATAGGTGGACCCATTGCCTTAGGTCAACGGATGGTGCGATTGCCTGATGGTAGTTGTGAAAAGCATGCGGTAGAGCACACCGCTCACCTTATAATCCAGGAGAAAAGAATGGAAGAAAAGGGACTAAGGTCTCTCAGTCTCTTTCGAGAGCACATGATGTTATAAGGACCTTGCACAAAGTTCTGCCTCCTGAAGGTCCCACCATCTCCCATTAGTACCACCCTGGGGACTAAGCCCTTAGCACATGGGCCTCTGGGGAACCTTAACCATCCCAACTTAAGGCAGTGATACTAACTGAAGAAAGGAGAGCAGGAATTTATGGGGCCAAAACTCTGAAGAGTAAGTTGGAGACCCGTAGAGGAACTGCGGGGACGGAAGCAGAGCACAGACGCTCATTCCTGTGCAGAACAGAGTTTTGGAAAGCGTCCATTCCCCTCAGCTTTGTGGATGTGGAAACTGAACTAAAATGTTATTTTTTTCTGCTTAAGATTGTCATTTGGTTCATTCTATAAAATGAAAGTCATTCTCCTGTGACATTCAGGGGCCTTCATACTCTGGTCCTAGTCTGTTTTACTGGCCTCTTGACCTTTTATAACCCTTCTCCATCTGACCCAGCATGGCACTCACCTTTAACCTATACTTAAGTCACTGTCATGGTGGACCTTGACAAATTCAGCTTACTCACTGGAGACAGTCCTCTGATCACAGTGGAGGTGGTGGTAACACTAACGGTTTATGTAGAAAGGCTGTGGGGTTAGACTCCAGAAATGGCCTCAGCTACTTACATACTTTGTAGCCAGAATTCTTACTATCTTCTTCCTGGAGGGAATTATACACGTGTAACATTATAAAACCAAAATATGAAATTCAAAGGACTACAAAATATTCTTTGAGAGCAGGGCATGGTGACTCACATCTGTATAGTACAGTAAGTTTGAGGCCAGCCTGGGCTACAAAGTGAGATCCTGTCTCAGAAACCAAAATCAAATAAAAAAAGATACTTTTTGAATACCAGCATATCACCACAAGTGAAGAATTCCATGCTTTGAAACACTGTTACTTGCACAAAATAACTTAAAATAATATATGAAATTATCTTCAGGCTCTATGTTTAAGGCATATATGAAACATAAGTTAATTTCTGGTTAGACTTGGCTTCCATCCCCAAGATACCTTCTTATGCTATATTCTTACGTCATGAGACCTTGTTTCTGAGCATTTTTTTTTCTTTTAAAGAGATGGTATCTTACTATGTTTTCCAGGCTGGCCTTGGATTCTCAAGCTTGAGAGCTCCTCCTGTCTCAGCTTCTTGAGAAGCCAGGACTACCCCTGTGTGTTCGCTCTACCATGCTTAGTCCCAAGCACTATTTTGTGTGCGTGTGTGTGTGTGTCACTAAGAATTTAACACGGGGCCTTTCTCATGTGATGAAGCAATCTACCTGAGCTACACCCACAGCCTGTCACTCAGTCTCTTAATGTGCATAGTCTTCTCAGAATCTACAACCACCCCAAGATAGATAGTGTATCAAGGGTAGATAATGTATGAGCACTGGTGTCTCCAACTCCTTATGTATCAGAATATAACCATGAAGTCAGATTCAGGTTCCTCCTCTCATCTAAATCAGTTTTTATTTCTTTTTAAAAGTTCGGCATCAATGGCCTTGTGGTACCCGAAGGGGAGGAAGAGGATGGTGATAAAACTGATGGTTAATGTAGAAAGTCTGTGGGTCAGACTCCAGAAATGGCCTTAGCAACTTCTGTATTTCTGGGCAGCATATGTGTCAACCATTAAAAACCAAACTACTTGTATATCTGTAGGTGTAATCAGCAGATGGGCATCATCCTGGGAGGAGAAAGTGCCATTGAGACACTGAAAGTAAATACCCAGTACAACTGTCAGCCTCTTCCTGTCTGAGAACTAACTCAGTTTTCAAACACCAGGGCATTCTGACATCTGATTTGCATCCCCTTCCCTGGTAGCAGTGTCATAATTTAAAAGCCTGCTGGCAGAGATGTATGGGTCGCCATGTCAGGGAGCATGGAGGGGGCCATTAATGCTGTGACTTGCAGCCTGGTGGTGCCCTGTCACTGTTAACTATGGGAGACTAGTGATAAATTCAGCTTTTCCAGGAGTTCTGGGGACCGAGGAGAGAAGAGGTCTGGTTTCTCATATTTGAAGGCCTTCTAAATCATTGCGCTGGCATTTTATTTAGAGAGCATGTGGGATTCACTTTGGATGTGAACCTGCATTCCTCACATTTTAAATTTCTCTGTTCTGCCAGCCACTTTTGACTGAGCATCCCTCAGTGTGTGGTGAGGCATTTGAATGTGGCAAGGCTGGAGTTCTCACAGTTGTAGTTTAAGTTCAGTCAGAAACTGCACGTGAGGGCTGCAGTCTGGCATCTGGTGGGTCTACTGTCATGTAGATACAGAATCCATTGCAGAGTGGTATGGTGGGATGAATAGGGTCCTGGCTGCAGAGCCTGCTTGGCTGCTTAACCTGAGTCCTTTGAGCCTCTGTTTCCTTGTCTGCAAAATGTAGGGGGCATTTCTCTTTCTGGTTGGCCAGTGTGGTCCCTATCCAAGTCTAATGGGATGTTTGAGAGAATTTGTTTAAATCTGCAGAGTTCTTGAGGATATGTCACTGGAGAGAACCGATACCTGCCAGAAAGCCTTGAGAACCTCTGCTCTTTTATTCTTCTCTTTGTAGTAGCCATTTCCCTTTCTCCCGTCCTTCCAGGGCCTTGTGCATGGTAGGCAAGTTCACTGCAGAGCTATACTCCCAGCTCCAAAGTCAGTTTCATAAAGTATTGTCACATGTGTGTCTTTGTCATATGATGTACAGTGTACATTTAATTTTCCTTAAATATTTGAAGAGAATCTCCAGCTAAGATTGGAAGGTTACTAATATCTTACGTACTTTTCTGTGTCTAGTACTGGGAAGAGATGATTCAGACCAAATACTAGTATTTCAGACTTGTCTGTCCCAGTGACACTTCCCTTTCTTGTTTAGCGAGGAGAGCCACTTGCCCTGACGTAACTCAGTAACCATAGACTGTTCATTCCCTTTCTATTTGTGCTCCTGAATCTGACTCTTGAGTTCTTGATAGGGGATGTGAAAAATGTTGCTTCTGAGACAGTATCTGACAACAGCCCCTAAGTACTTCTAGGCATCTCCAAAGTGAGTGTTTAAAATAAACACTTTTCAAAAAACAAAAAGCAGTACCTAATGAGTTACAAAAATAAGATAACAAAGACATTAATGAGTCTGTTTGACTTATGATGCAGACATTTAGGAAACTGTGCTTACACTGTTCTTACCACTGTAGTTACTTTGGGAATTTTGCTCTGATGTTTTGGTTTCAGTAAATGCATCATAAATCTTAACTAATTGCATTAGATTGTTCTTCTTGTTAATGTTTACATTAAACATAATGGGTGGAAAGTTGTCCTTTGTGGTGTGACTAAGACTCTGGACTCTGTGACTGCAGGCTAGATCATTTGTTTCTTTGAACATGCTTCTACTGAGTTGTGGGGCTCACTCCAAATGATGCATATCTTAGAGGGGCTCAGAATCCTCACCATTACTCCTAGGGCTCGTGAAAGTCACAGAGATGCATATGCAGTGCACACGCATGGTGCATAAGCACATAAGACACTGTAAATTCCAAGGCGAGTGATGTTCTTTAGCAGATGAAGACATGCAGGAAATGGAAGTGGGAGCAGAGTGTCCTTTCAGGGGCTGTAAAACTTGGGGTGATGGCAGAGGAAGCCCACAGGGTCTCCAGCTTTCTGTTGATGATGGTATAAATCATTCCCCTAAGTGGATGACATTATTAATATGCTTATCTTGTCAAAACACCATTTTCTAAAATTTCTTCCTCTGTAGTTTGTAGTGATTGAAACAAAAGTTTAGTGGTAAACTATGAGGAAAAGCAAACTGTTTAAAATACAAAATGGAGACATTCACATAGATTTTGCCTCTACAGTTATTGTTCTCTGAAATTCAGTGCTTTTCAGAATCAACACACAAAAGACAGTGTATGTTAGCAAGTTAAGGATTACAGAGGCAGTCCTGAATTACGCTGTTGCATGTGCTTATTGACTTCCAAAACTGTCTATTTGGAATATAATGTTCAGGCTTTTATCCTTTCAGGAGAGTTGGCTTGTACATAAAATGAATAAATGAATTTTTCTTAATTACAGTAACATTATATGTGATCATGTGAACAGACTGGAAACTGCTGAGCTCTAAGGAAGAAAGTTAAAGTAGCTTTAGTGTGCCCCCCAAACAGTCGTTTCCCTGAGACAGACCTATTGGCATCTGGGGGATAGGATTTGATGCACATGTCATATGTTTTAGTGCTTTTTACTTTATATAATATAGTCATTGGCTCTCATATGGTAAACATTTATTTGAAAAGAGCTTGTTAGCAGCTGTATAATTTTTTAATGTATTATAATTTACTTAGTCACTGCCCTATCAGCCAATTGTGTTGATTACAGTGTTTAAAAATCATAGTGATATTGGCATCCTGTGTACAACCTTTGGGTTTATTTCTCTTCCTTTAGAGTATATTCTTAGATGTAGGTTTACTGGGTTAAAGATGATAAACCAAATTAGGAAATCATATATATTACCAAAATGCTTTTCAGAGATGTGAACATGCATATCATTCTAGCTTTTTATAACATTTCCAATAAAGTGATCCTCTCTTCTCACCAGCTGATTCTTCAAGGAACTGGAAAGAATGTTTACTGAGCCCCTGTTCTTTGCCTTTATCTTATTAAACCCTTACAACAACTCCTGAAGAATTACCCCACTTCCCAGACAAGCATGCTCAGAGAGGGTAGGTGACTTTCTCAGGCCCCATGCCAGATGAGTCAAGTAGCTGTTCGTTTTTGTGCTGTCTAAGCCCCAGGTGCACTTTTTTTTTCTAGCTTACAAGGATTTTCTCATATACTATTTATAGTTTAGGTTAGGGGTGTATCTTAGTGGCAGAGCTGCATGCTTAGCATGCATAAGGCCCTGGGTTCAGTCCTCAGCACCATACACAGATCCAAAAGAGAGCATATAATAATTCATATTTCATTGGATGTCCAGAAAGCAGGGCTGCCAGCCCCACTCTAATTTTAATTTCCAAAGAAAGGTACAAGACTCTTGGAGAACACCTTGTGCCTTGGTGAATGTAGCACCCTTTCTTGGAGCTCTCTAGTATTAGCCTGCATTAAGCACAGGTCAATTTTCTGCCTGCTGACTTTGAGGCCTCTCTCTAGATTGTCATGCAAGCAGCCATCTCTATCTCTGATTGCATAAGCAACTGTAGGGGTTTGTTAGATTCCTAGGCAATTACATACTTTCTACAAAGATGGAAAATAATTTCACATAGTTGTGCAAAAATCTCTAAAGAGACTATTAGCTCTTTAAAGCAGTAAATATAAATCATGGTATTACCACCAGAAGAGATTTCTTTTGAGTTTTAAAATAAATGTGTGTCTCCTGTTTCATTCCATGGGCTCTCTCATAATTGTTGAGAAAAAAAAATCCTGATTGTTGGATGGTCTCTGTTGTAGGTGTGTGAATACCCCGATGGAACCAAATCTCTGAAGTTGGGAGACTTTGGGTTGGCGACGGTGGTGGAAGGACCCTTGTTCACAGTCTGTGGCACACCAACTTATGTGGCCCCAGAAATCATTGCTGAAACTGGGTGAGATTCTGCTGCGTTGTTATCAACACCGCTTTGTGTGTTCAGTGCGTCCCATGAAGGAAGACTGGGAAGCAGGGAGACATGACCTGTACCATGACCTGAGCCCTGTACCATGACCTTGACCTCAGGACATAGTTTGTTCTTACCTGGCCAAAAGCCCTAGGCCTGTCCTTCTGTCCCATGCTTAGTTTTGGGATGGGGCATTAGTTGCTGATTGTGGGTAAGTTGAGAGAAAAACAGATGTTTTTTTCCCAATGGATAATTCATGCCTCTGTGTGACATGAACAACTTGACAGCACAAAGACACCCCCCATTTCCTACCAAAGACAGAACTCCAGGAACGTGGAAGACACTCAGGAGTATATCAGTAGTCCCACACTGTCTTTTCCAGATATGGCCTGAAGGTGGACATCTGGGCAGCAGGTGTGATCACATACATACTGCTCTGTGGATTCCCACCATTCCGAAGGTCAGTGCAGTTTTGCTAACAATGTTTGAAATAATAAATTCTTACTTTGCTCCTGGCAGGAAGAACCCAAAACTGGTGAATAAAATTGCCAGTTTAAAATATAAATACACCTTTGGCTGTTTATCCTAATTTACAGGCTATTAATCTATATTCATTGGCTATATTTTTTTTTAATTTTATTTTATTTTATTTTATGTGTATGCGTGTATTGCCTGCATGTAGGTAAGTGTGCCTGTGTCGTGCAATGCCCGCGGAGGTCAAAAGAGGCTGTTGGATCCCCTGGGACTGGAGTTACGGACAGTTGTTAGCTTCCATGTGGATGCTGGGATTTGAACCCGGGTCTTCTGCAAGAACAGCCAGTGTTCTTAACTGCTGAGTCATCTCTCCTGCCCCACTGGCTATATTTTTTATTTATTATTTGGCATTTTGATTTGTGCTTTTGTGTGTTGGTGCTTGAACACAGGAATCATGTATGCTACGCATGTGCTTTGACTCTGAGCTGCACCCAGCCTCACCATACCTTTTCTTTGCATGTGGTCTTGAATTTCTTGTGGCCGTTCTTTTATGAAATACGTCCATAGTATAGTGTCTACACATTCCAGTTTTTCCATCTTCTTAAAGGAAAGTAAGATTTCAAGATCATTGTGAGGAGATCTGAATCTCCCAGGTGTGTTCTTTTCAAGTTTTTGGTAGTTGTTACTTTGACTTAGTTTGAGCGCTGTGTTTTAAACAACTTTTTATATAAAAAAACCTCACTTTTATATATAAACTCACTTTTTTTCCAAAGCATTCAACTTTGTTTCAAAAAAACAGGAACTCTTTAAATTTGTTGTAGTCCTTCAGGTATTATTTATTAGCTGAGAAGTAGAATTACAGAAACTTTTGGCATCAGCAGGCCTGACATGGGCAACCCCATTTCCCCGGTGAGAGCAGGATAGACACAATGAGCCACTGACATGTTAGCAGCCTGGTCAGCCTATATGTTGGTCTAGGCTGAGCCAGCCATGTTGGCAGCAGCTCTTCTTTGAACCTGCTTCATCTCCTCTTCTGGGACAGAAGAAATAACTTTGAGGCAGAAGTTCATTTACTAGTACATGTTTGCTTTTCTATGTTTTCTTGAGCTCTCTTTTCACTTAGCCCCTCCTTCACTTTATTTGGTGATTTGCTACTGTTTACCAGGCACTATTCTAAGTGCACAGTCCTTGCAGCTGTGATTTTAGATCATTGGAACTGCTGTAAGGAAATACCACAAACTATGTGGCTTATTAAGACTGGAGACTTAATTTTCACAGTGCTGGAAGTGGGAGGGTCATGATCAAAGCACTAGCAGGTTTGCTTCCTGGTAAAGGCCCACTCTGTTCAGAGGCAGCCATCTTTGATACTCACTGGCACACAGCAGAGCGGGAAAGGGAGAGAGTGCTCTAGGAACTTATCCCCAGTGTCTGTGGTGTTGTAGATTCAACCCAGGCCTTTTGCTAGGTAGGCACTCTTACACCAAGAGGTAACCCCTCTAGGCCTTTTATCAGGATTCTGTAATCCTACTGGTGAAGGCTCTACCCTCTTGACCTGTTATCTCCTAAGGCTGTCCCCCAGGGTATTTGCTTTTTCAACATAATGAGTTTTGAGGAAACACAAACTTTTAGTCTGTGTTGTACTAGTTATAGTGTTGTATGGGCCAGTAAATTTAAAAAACAGTTTATATTGTTCCAAACATTTTGTTATGAAAACTTTCAGGCCTGGGGAAAAATTAGAAAGTTTTAAAATTTTAAAAATTCTCAGATTTTTTTCAGTTGGATTCAACAATTTTTTTTTTTTTTTTTTTTTTTTTTTTTTTTTTTTTTTTTTTTTTAAAAAAAAAAAAAAAAAAAGAGGACGATAAATCTTTCACTGTGATATATCAAAATAATTTGAGACCGGGTTTCCCTGGAGCCCCAGCTGTCTTGGAACTCGCTATGTAGACCAGGCTGGCCTCAAACTCACAAATATCTGCCTGCCTCTGCCTCCCAAGTGCTGGGATTAAAGGTGTGCGTCACCACGCCTGGCGGATTCAACAATATTTTTGTTGATGATTACTGTTAGCAGAATGACACAAAAATGTTAGCCTCTGCTTTTGAGGGTCTTACATGTAGAGACTTTTATCACAAGGATAGTGATCAAGAAGAATTGAGTATTGCTTATTTGACTAGCTCAGGGGTAGCTAAACCTAGAGTAAACGCAGAGGAAATGAACTGACTCTGTATTTCACCAGATGGGAGGGGGTGTAATAATTTATGGTCGTTTTTATGGTCATTTGGGCCCTAGGCTGACTTTGGTGATGACTTGCTGGGGAAGCAAGACAATTGTAGAAGGATGGTGTGTTTTGCTAGCAGGTGATGAGGACCAGTTAACATGGAGTTCCCCTCCATGGCTAACCCAAGTTGAGATCAAGAGAAATGGATTTGGGGGTGGGGGTGGGGGTCCAGGGTTAAGGGAGTGTATGCTTACAACTCCCTCTAGTGTTTCTAGTTACCAATGCAGCCAGGGAGTTTTCTTTTGTCTTAACTGAAGTGAGGTTCAAGTTGGCTAGAATGGATTTATCATGGGCGTCACCAGCGGGCAGCGACAGCTTTGTGAGATCTAGAGATGAGAATGGCTGATCAAAAGTAGAACAGCACATTCTGAAGGCTGCAGCCCTGGTTTATCATATTCAGGAGCAGGTGCCCAACCATGCTGTCTTACTTTTAAATTGTAAAAGAATGCTTTCCTCTTCTTTAATGGGATAATCTGTGCTGTGAAACCCCAGTTTTAGAAGCCTAGTCACAGCACACAGGCATTCTATGTAGAGTTTATAACCTACTGTAACATAAAACATGTGGAAAATTAAGGAAATGGCAATTTAAATGATGAGAGTATAGAACAGACTACTTAAACATGTACCCAGGGCTGAGAATGGAGCTCCATTGGTAGGAGGCTTGCTTAGAAGCCTTTGGTTGAGGAGGTTCAAGGCCATCCTTGTCTTACATAGTGAGTTTGAGGTCAGGCTAGGCTACATGAGACTCTCTCTTAAAACAGAAATTATCTAAAGTGAAAGTCCTTTAAACAAACATTTCTAACTATTTTTTTTATATAAACTATGACTTTAATCCAAAGCTTTTGAAGTAAAATCGTTATTTGGAATTTACAGTGTCAGTGTCCCTTGTGGTGACACCTTGCTTTTATTCTTTGAAGACCTTTAGGTTTTAAGTCCTAGCTTGATTTCTGATCTCCTTCCTTTATTCTTCCCTCCCCGACATTAGACTCATCTTTATGAAGAAAACTGATTTTCAAAGATATCCAAATTTCCCCAAACAAGGCTGTGCTTAGAGCTGCTGATAAAATGTGTTTGTAAGGTTCTGAGATTCTTGAGTCATTCTCTCTTACCCACCCCCCACTCTCTCATGTTTGAATGTGTTCAAAATAGCTGACATTGTCAGGCTGCCTTTTCTGAACCTTTCATAATCTGTCACTGAAAGACTCGTGTTGGTTTTGAGGTCTTCATGCACAGTGTTAGGTTTGTAGCCATATGATCTAAGGGATGTATTGTTTTAGAATAAAAAAACATGCAAATGTGATGGTAAATCCAGTATGGACTCAATCAGAGTAGCAGTTCATACAGGACTACCAGGAAGGGCAGACTGCAGAGTCCTGTCTCCCCATGAGTGCCACGGCTCTGGCAGTTGACAGCCTTGCTCTTTGAGGTCCATTTTAATTGTGGGGTTTCTCTGAGTTTGCTGAGTTGGGATTGTATTGCCAAGAGCTCATGAACTGTTGTCATGTACATAGCTGCTATGGACAGACTTCCAGCCTTTAATTAGGTATTGGCGAAATCAAACCTGTATGAGTTACACGATATAAGCTGCTTGAGATTTGGGGGGAGATAAAGCAGAGATGAGGAGTAATAATGGGAATGGCCAAAAGTGGATAATTTTAAAAGGCTTCTAGCATCTGTCATCCTCTGGCTTCCAAGGGTTTCTGTAAAATCTCATTGTGTTCTTAGGTGTGTTTTTCACTCATTTTGAGGGAGCATTGAGCTGAATTGGTTTATAGGGATGTAGCCGTGTGAAGGAGAGAAAACACTTTGCTACCTTGAAGAAGTTTGTGCCACTCACTTTGCACAGGGACCTCTACCTAGTTGTTCACCAGCTCTGGCTCCTCAGTGGACCCTGAGCCTTCTGCTGTGTTCGTTTCCATGTAGTGGACACCCAAAACGCTCACAAATGCTTCTATTAAATCTAGCAGACGCAAGGCAGCCATGTTATCATATAGCCCTGGCAACTGTCTCTAGACACCCCTTAGTGATCTGCTTCTAAGGATACCACACTTTTTATCACCTTTGAGGGGGTGGGTGGCAAAACTCTGAAGGCTCAGTGGAGAAATTCTAAGAAATGTATATTCTTGCCAGCTAGTTACTGACTTACACTCCTAGATTTTAATCTGGACCATAGTAGTCCATTCTAGGTTTTCTCTTGGGGCTTGTGATAGCCCAAGAAAGTTAAAGATGTCTTCCTGTCTCTAGACACTCATGTGCTCACCAGATGCAGGGGCTCTGTGACTGTGGAGAAGTTTATGTGAGGTTGAGGGTGTCTGACATTCTGAATCTTTCCCTTTGGTATTTTTACGTTCTGCTGGCACCTTCCATTAAATGGAGTACCATTTGTTCCTTACTCATCACTGAGTGTTCAGGAAAGGGACAGCCAATGTAGGTTGGGAGATGTCCACCGTGGGGCAGCTGGGGTGACTTTGTCTTGACCTGAGCAAGTCGAGCTCTGGTATCTCTGGTTCTTTTTCTCACACTGAACATAGTGAGCTAGTTATGTCATGAGTTTAAAAAGAAATTCTAGGTTCTGAACGCGGTTTTACAGGTGTCGGCTGTCTTACTCATCTTTGTTGATCCATTGAAAACGTGGCAAGAGGAAGGCTGAGCAGAGCTGCTTTCCACTTGGTGCTTTGAGAGACGAATGAGGCTGCGCCGTCCCCAGGGTTTCCATTACTTGTAGGTTCTGTTTTTTCTTACTGGTTTTTAGTGTGTTAAATATATATAACATGGAACATAAAATTTCCCCCCCCCCCCCAAGATGGGCTCTGGCCATGTTGCCTTGGTTGGTCTTGCACCTCTGGGTCAGGTGATAATCCTGCCTTAGTCCTCCAAGTGTCTGGTGCTCAAAGGCATACTACCACGCCTGGCTCCTGTCTTAACCATTTTCAAGAGTACAGGGGCATTAAGTACACTGGTATTTTTGTGCAGTCATCAACACCATCTACCTGCAGATTTTTTTTCATCTTTCTAAACTGAAACTCTGTACCCATTACGCAGATTTCTTTAGTCACTTTCTCTGTCTCTGTGGTTCACAGGCCTATAGGAATGTATTTTGGCTTATCATCTAGGAGGAGAAACTTGTTCTCGCCGTGCAGGTGCATAACTGAGAAATGCCCAAGCCAGAGCTCTGACTCCTCTTCCTGTTGTTAAGAAATGCCACGCAACTGAATCTTTTCTTGTATTTCATTGTCACTTCTCAGTGAGAACAATCTCCAGGAAGATCTCTTTGACCAGATCTTGGCTGGGAAGCTAGAGTTTCCAGCCCCCTACTGGGACAACATCACAGACTCTGCCAAGGTACTGTGTAGGGCTGTTCCTGTGGGTTTCTGCATGCCCTGTGAGGGCCTCACCTATCATGTAATGCTAGAGTGACCCAGTCTGGGGCTCCAGGGACTTGGCTTTCAAGGTGTGGTCCTTCTGTAAGCTTATCCCTCAGTGGAGTCTCTGAAGTTCTTAAGCAGATTCTGAAACCTCGACCAGCTGTCTTCCTGGCTTGCAATAACCCCCTCCCCTGTTCTTTGAACCTCTGAACATGCATTCTTTTGCTTTTTCAAGAAATTTGTGTTGAACACTCTTAGAATATAAGAATGAACTCATGATATATACCAAATGGTGAAAAGGAAAATACTGCAGTATTACACTGTAGAATGATGATAAAGACCAGAGGTCGTAGGGGAGAGTATACGGGTTCCTGTAGGTTCAAGGGAGACTTTTCCTTTTGGCAGTGCTGTTTGTGCCTCCTAGCCACCTAGAGTGTGGGTGGTGTTGGCTTCAAGCTCAAATGGCACAGCTGCTGTGCTGGCTTTTGATTTCTGTATTTATGCTGGAATTATCCTTTCTCCTCCTTTGGTCTTCCCCTTCCCCTTTCCTCCCCTCTCTTGTCTTTATAGGAATTAATCAGTCAGATGCTTCAGGTAAATGTTGAAGCTCGGTGCACAGCAGGACAAATCCTGAGTCACCCCTGGGTGTCAGTAAGTACCCACTTCCAGGGAATGAATGCCTGAATATTGCATGGCCAGCAGCATGCCTATGCTGTGTTATACACAGGTGAAGTTGTGCATTCAAGTTCTGAGATAGACAGTATGTCTGTCCTGATGAGCAGGTAGCATGAAGAGAGCCCTGGGAGGAGGTGGCCGAAACCAGAAATTTTGATCCTGCTCTGTAACCTGGAGAGTCTGTTACATTTTGGACCTCAGTTTACTCATCTGTGAAGTGATGGGGTTGCCTATGATGCTCTTTAAAAACCCTTATGTGTTGTCCTAGTTTGCTTGCTATTGCTGTGATAAAACATTGACCAAAACCAGCTTGGGGAGAAAGGGTTTATTTCAGCTTGCAGTATAGCCCTTCATTGAAGGAAGCCAGGGAAGGAGCACAAGCAGGAACCTGGAGGCAGGAACTGAAGCAGAGGCCATGGAGGAATGCTACTTGCTAACTTGCTCCTCCAGCCTGTGCTCAGCCTGCTTTCTTACACAACACAGGACCACCTGCCCAAGGGTATCACCACCCACAATGGGCTGGAACCTCCCACATCAGTCAATAATAGAGAAATTCTTCCCACACATGCCCATGGGGACAGGACAGTTCAATAGAGAAGAATCCCCCAATTGAAAGTTCCCTCTTCCCAGGTGTGTCAGGTTGACAACCAAAGTGATCTAGCACATGTCCTGCTTGCTTGTTCTGGGATTTGTACTTTCCTCAGAGATGAGTGTTTCAGTCTGTGACCTCTGTGTTGTCATGGTATGTAGTCATGGCAATGTCCTCTCATGAGCCAAGAGGCAATTCACAGTCTCTTCCAGAGGTGACAGAGAGAATGTGGTGTTCAGCAGAGCTCCTTCTGGGTTTTGAAGGAACACAGTGAACTAGAGTTGGTTCTCCCTCCATTTCTAAGACTTCCAAAGAGTGATTTAATTAGCCACAGGGTTGTGTCATCCTGTACACCTCCATTACCCTGCTTACTGCTTTCCTGGGGCAAGGGATTTGCTCCTGGAGGAAGGAGGGGATGAGATGCCATGTCTCTTTGTGAAGAACAAAGACTACGAACTAAACTTCTGTATCAGGGACTGAGCACAGAGCCTCAAGCATGCTAAAGCATGTTCTCCACCACTGATCCACCAGCCCCTACTCCTAGAACTTATTTTTTAACTTAAAAATGGGTCAAACTCGGGCTCAACCCATACTTCCTCCTCAGTCTACCAAGTAATCAGAACTATAGATATGCATCACCGTACCAGGCATGAATTCTGGGTTAAAATGATGAACTATTAATTTTTATGTTTTCATGGGAGGATGTATACTGTATATTTCTGTTAGTGGGGACCTGTGCTTTCCCTTTGGCCTTCTCTAGGAGGGAGTGGATGGGACCAGGTCCTTCTGAGGGCATGACACTGCTGAATAACAATAAAGTCTTTTATGTGTGTGTTTGCCATGCTGAGGATGGAATCCAGGACCTGGGACATGGCAGGCAAGCACTCGCCTACTGAGCTATTCAGCTGCAACAATTATTTTTGAATATTATTTCCTTAATCCTGTGGCTAAAATGGGCCTGTTTCGGAAGAGGTCATGAGGCTGATGGGGAGATAACTGTTAAAGACAGGGCAACTTAAATGTTGAGGATCAGAAATCAGTTTGATTCTTTTTTTTTTCTGTAGGATGATGCCTCCCAGGAGAATAATATGCAAGCTGAGGTCACAGGTAAACTAAAACAGCACTTTAATAATGCGCTCCCCAAACAGAACAGCACCACCACCGGGGTGTCCGTTATCATGGTAAGTGGCATGCAGTACTCAGCCTTGGAGAGCTGGAGCATCTGGCCTGTCTGCTAAGTTGGAGTTGTCTTCTGAGCTAGATGGCCAGGGATGCGCTCATGGAAGGATGCCTTCCATGGTCCTGTCTTCACAGGAAGATCGGCTGGCATGTGAATGGCATTCTTCAGCCCCACAAGGCAGGCTAGGAGCTGGTAGGTGCTACCAGAGCCACACTGATGGGTAGGTGCCAAGGAGCTTCTGGGCTCTAGGGCTTCCTGGGCAGTTGCCTCCCTCTTACCCCTGCTGTTACATCTAGGGAGAAATTGCAAGCCTAGGCTGAATGGACGTGTAAGTAAATAACACCTGACTCCAGGCTTCAAGTATAGAGTGTTTGAGGCATGAATTTTTCTTTGGGATTTGGGGAAAATAAATAGCCAAAGAAAACAGCTTTCACCTTTTAAAGTTGGTATTTGATAAAAGACAGTTGGGATTTTTAAAAGCTATAGAAGAATATTTTTTTTAATGTTAGTTTTTTCATGGTTATTAAAAGATTTTGTAAAAAGGACTGAAGAGATGGCTCAGCGGTTAAGAGCACTGGCTGTTCTTCCAGAGGACCCAGGTTCAATTCCTAGCACCCACATGGCAGCTAAAAACTGTCCATAAATCCAGTCTCAGGGCCTCTTCTGACCTCCTTGGGTAGGACATGGGTGCACTTACCTACATGCAGGCAATACACGCATACACATAAAAACATAAAAATTAAAAAAAATATATATTTTTTTACATGTACTAACAGTGATCGTAATTTTACAGACTTTTCTTCTCCCAGAATGCTTAAGGTGGTGTATCTAAATACATAGACATAA
Organism: Nannospalax galili; assembly: GCF_000622305.1. NCBI lineage: Eukaryota > Metazoa > Chordata > Mammalia > Rodentia > Spalacidae > Nannospalax > Nannospalax galili. Next base: position 695,214 of record NW_008356258.1, read on the forward strand.
CAAATGAAAGTGAAAAGTAACATCAAGGAGAGCACTGTCCTAGTTTATTTCTCCAGTGCTGTGACAAAATACTGACCAGTACTAACTTGGGCAGGAAAGGGTTTATTCAGCTTACATATCCTGGGTCACAGTTCATCCGGGAGCCCAAGGTAGGAACCTGGAGGCAGGAGCTGGAGCACAGGCCATGGAGGAACTCTGCTTACTGGCTTGTTCCCCTGGCCCCTCTCAACTTGCTTTCTTATACAACACAGGACCTGCCCAGGGGTGGCACCATCCACAGTGGGCTGGGCTCTCCCATAGCACTCAATAATCAAGAAGATGCCCCACAGACATGGCCACAGGCTAGTCCAATGAAGGCAATTCCCCAATTGAGGCTCCCTCAACCCAGGTGTGTCAACTTGACACTAAAGCTGTCCAAAATTGACCCCTTGCCATGTTGACATACAAACTGATTAATCATAGCTGATTCTTCAGCCGCAGCTGTCCAGCCCCAGCTGAACACTATTAAACCACAACCATTCCATTTCTTGTCCCCAAGATATGTTAACATTAATATCACAACATAAGACAGTACAATCTTAAAAGCCCCACAGTCCTTCAAAATCCACTTAAAAGTTCATAGTCTCTTTTTGAAAAGTCTCTTTCATTGTGGGCTTCTGTAAAATCCAAAACAAGTACTGTCTTATTTCAAAGGGAAGAACCGGGCACAGCTAAACAAAACCAAAGTCCAGCAAAGTAGCTCGAGGCTGGACATCTGGGATTCACTCACGATCTTCTGGCCTCCAAAGAGTTTTGGCAGCTCCACTTCTCTGAGTCTGCTGTCCACAGCACACACAGCTCAACTCACAGACTCAGCCGGCTCCATTCCATATCTACTGCTGACTTTGGTGGTCTTCCCACACTCCTGGCATCTCCAAAAAGCTGGGGTCCTGAAACTAAGGCTACACCTTCACCAGTGGCCTCTTGTCTCTTAGGGTGCAAAGCCTCAGATTCTCTCCATGATCACTTCCATTGGGGGCTTCACTGCAACTGAAGCTGCACTTTCACCTATGGCCTTTCCTGGTCTCAGTGTGCCAAGCCTCAGCTGCTCTCTGTGACCCCTTCATGCTTTCAACACCAGAACCATGCAGGAGACTCTTACACGTTGAGATAGAGGCTTGCACCCGCTCTCAGCCACAGCTTCTGTGTGCTGACCCTGAGGAAATACCTCCCAGAAGACTTCACCCTGGTGATGCTAGTCTCTTGTTACTTACAGCTGATTTTTCAGCTCCAGCTAACCAATATCAGTTGTCCCAGTAAAGCAAAGGTCTTACTTCAGGTTCTGGTCTCTTCTTTTTTTTGTCTTTTTGAAGCAGGGTCTCCCTGTAGCCCCAGCTGTCCTAGAACTCACTCTGTAGGCCAGGCTGGCCTTGAACTCACAGAGATCTGCCTGTCTCTGCCTCCCAAGTGCTGGGACTACAGGTGTGCGCCACCACGCCCGGCTCTGGTCTCTTCTTAATCACAGCTGATTCTTCAGCCCCAGCTGACCAGAACCTGCAGCTTCTTAATTCAAGATATCACACAAACAACCCTGATAGTCTCCACTTCCCTTAAAGCTTCACAAGTCAGCCTTTCATTGTTCACAACTCTTTCGGCATAACTGTTCCAAGCTCCACAGCAACAAACTCTTAAGTACCCAATGGCTTTTCCAACCCAAAGTTCTGAATGCTTCCACAATCCTCCTAAAAATACCAAGGTCAGGTGTGTCACAGCAAGCATCTACCACCTCCTGCACTGCCCAGGTGCAAACCAACCAGCCAGCAGGCATCCCTGTCCTTATGCCCCACTCATAGGAGCAGACAGGAGATGAAAGACCACCTTTCCCAGAGCCAAGGTCAGGGTCAGCTTGCGGGGCAGCTTCTCAGGGGGTGAGGTGCCCGAGATGGACTGGCTCAGCAGCTCCATCATTCCTCATTCTGGACCAGTCTGTTGCCTCCTGGGAACGATTCTGTTGGTTCATAGCCGACCCAGAGGGAAAACTATGGCTTATTTTTATAAACATAAACACTCTTGGTTGAGGTCTGCCATGCTTTTCTTTCCTCTAGGGAGGCTAAGTTCATTGTCATTGGAACCCCTGCCTCCTGCCAGGAAGAGTCCTCTCCCTTCCCTCTCCAGACAAAGCTTGGGTCTGTAAACTGGGCTTCGTGCCACTTTGCAGGGCTTTGGGGTGCTGCATGAAGACAGGAAGACACAAGTTGTCGTTTTTCTCACCACTATAGCAGTGTTTCGCTACAAGCCTGAGAAGGTCTGAATTGTCACAGATTTACGGCTTAGTTGAGTTGAAAAGGACCATTGCTGCTGAACCAACTGCAGGAGCACAGCTCCATGTGATGACCTTTTGAGACCTGACCCCGATAGGTGGGAGAAGCCACGTGCAGCCTTGCCACGCATGGCATTATAGGCGGCTTGTGAGGAAGTGTAGAAAAAGAAAAGTCACTAAGCATCTTCTGGCTAGGGGAGCAGCTCTGTGCAGAATATGGTTCACATGTGTATGTCCCCCAGCAATCCCCCAAATGTATATTTAGCATATAGTGAGAAATCATTAAGAGATTTGTTGGAATCAAAATTTAATATCATATGGTAATAAGCTTTATGATTAAAGAATAAGCCTTTTAGCCCTGTATCCAGTACTTAGGAGAATTCACCAGTGAGTCATTTGGATTTGGGCCTGGATTGGAATCAATGGCCATAGGCCTGTGTCCCGAATCCTGACCACTGAAGCTCAGCTGAGGTTCTAGGATGATTGGCCTAGTGTGGGCTGTGTTCTGGCTAATGTGGCTATTCTTATCACTTACCAATAGCACTTTTCCCTTTGCTAATGGAATCAGTCAAATGTCAAACCCTTGAGTTTTAACTGGATGTTAGGGTCCATGAACAGCTCTTAATTATTTGCAGTTTCAATGATGACTATGCAAAAGTTGGTGTTAACATATGTGCCAGAATTATTTTGTACATTTTAGTGGCATCCCAGCCAACCCCAGGTTCCCTGTATAACCCTGCAGGTTGTTAATCTAGATGAACTGCCAGGGAATCATAACATTACGAATCTACCAGAAAAATTCCTAGGGCTTGCTTTTGCCAAGTCTCTCTTCTTGGTGGCTCCAAAGCCAGCCTGCAAATTTTGCCTTATGCTCAAAAGTAGCAGAAAGCCTCTTGCTTGGCCTCCCCAAGTCATGGGGGACCTAGGCATGGGTAGGGTGTGATGCTTCTGTGCCACCCTCCTCCTCCTCCTCAGCATCCTGATAATACTTGGAGGCATCCTATATTTGGGAAGAGTTTTTAATGACTTCTTTTATATTAAAAGTAACCACAAAATGCCTGTCTGTGGCATTAATTTGCCATTACTGAATCTGTGAGTTCAGAAGCAGTAGAGTAGGGCATGGTATGTGGCTGGATTGTTAGACCCCTATGTGTAACTTAGGGCCTTCCTGTCTCGTCACCTCTGTGGTCTCCCCAAAGTTGGTACCTGAGGCTCCAGTGAATAAAATAATAGGATAGGAATTGTTTTTTTTTTTTTTTTTTTTAAGGTGAAAGCAATTAAAGGTGATGCTGTTGTTTGCGTTTCATTTGACAGTTTGATTTGACAGTTTGAGAGACACTCCAGAGTTTCCTTCTTTACCCCGTTGGGACTATGGGAAATCCCGAAGCAGATCCTGGTATTCAACATGCTGTGCTCAGAAAGCACTCCTGAGTCTCAGCCCCTCGCCCATCTGCATGCTTGTCTCAGATTCCTGAGCACTGTGCAGCTCTTAGCTTCCCGCTGGTTGGGTCCTCTGCACCCACTGACCTCCTTCTGGTCAGCCCAGCGCACCTTTGGGGAGCTTTGTGTTAAAACCTCAGCTTTTCAGTCTGCTTTCCTGCCCAGACTAAGTGAGCCCAGGGCTCAGGAGCAGGGTTCCCGAGGCTCCACTCTCTGCCCTTTGCACCTCAATGAAACACCGTCTTCTGGGAGTGACAGCAGGAGATGGGTGTCCTTGTGCAGGGTTTTGTACTTTCTCCCACGATGTTTCCAGAGCTGTGTTCTGTCAGTATGACAGTGCAGTCAGCCAGCCTTCAGGATAAGAAAAAGACTGTGTTGGGTAGGTACACAGTCAGGCTCTGGGTCACACTTCTGTTTTCTCATCTTAGCATGCTGAGGACAGGACAGCACACTGGGGAGGTAGTGTCTCTGTCCAGTGAGGGCCAAAGCCTCAGAGACCAGGAGGGGCCATCTTGTGGCAGAGAAGGGAATGACATGACACCTCCTTCCGGGGTCTCTCAGAGAGAGAAATAGTAGTCAGGTGGCCTAGTGTTCCACCCCAGGGGGGTGCCGCTTTGTGTTAGAGACAACTTGGGGGGTGCTTTGGGGTTATTTCATTAATGAAAGACAGACAAGACTGTTTGAATCATGTTGCTTCTGTTGAAAGTAAGTCTAGTTTCTGTCCCTGCTTCTCTCTCCTCGCCTCTTCTGCCGCTGCATTGCTTCCCCTGACTAGGTCCAAGGCCACGGTATGTACTAACTGCACCGCAAGCTTCCCTCTGCTGCGCACGCCTGTGTTCCCCTGGCAGGAAGAGAAGAGGAGAAATGATGAGGGATTGTGGTTTTCTTCTACCCAGGAGAAAGGCTGTGGCAGAAAGAGGCCACCTTGCCTCTGCCGTGGATGTCGGGCCGTTTCATGGGGAGTGGTCAGCCTGATACCAGCAGCTTGCTTGCTGCGTTTCTGAGTAGGCTTTTCCACACTCACCTTTCCTCCAGTTAATTGAAATTGTCCTTGGAAAGCATTGAATGTTCAGCTTGAGTTTGGCAAGAGCTGCAGGGAACACGGCAATGAAGGTGGTCAGCTACCTGCTTCTGTGGGTGTCTTGCCACTTCTTGCTTTCTCCAGCCATTTTTGACCCGTGTAATGTCTTGGAAGAATCTACAGTACAGTTCCCTGCCCAGTGTAGGCAGACTGCAGAATGCTTCCTGTTCCCTTCATCAACAGCTTGAAGGGGTCCCCCAGACCTGCAGTCCCCCGACACTTAGAAACCCAGTGAAATGGCAGTTGCTGGCTCCCAGTGGACAAGCAAACAAGACAGACTCCAGCGAGGTAAAGAAACCACAGGAGCCTAGACACTCCCAAGATAGGTCAGAAAGCAAGGAGATTTCCTTCCGGCACTCCCCCTTGAGGAGGAGAGCTGACACAACTTAGGGGACACCCAAAGATACAGGCCTCCCTCACAGGAAGAAAGGGGCAGGCAAGGGGACCACAGAGGACCTAGACAGTGGCCGGCACCACCCCAGGGGATTCCTGGGCACGTTATAGATGCCCTTGAGTTGTGAGGGCATTATTGATTTATGACATGAGTGCCTTTTCCATCTGTGACAAGAACTTTCCTCAGAACCAGCTAAGATCCAGTAGCCTGGCAGTCTGGGATTGACCCAGCAGCCCTAGGTCTGCGTGTGAGACCACCACTTAGAACTCAGGTGCAGCCCAGAGCAGAGAGGTGACCGGCTGGCCTGGGAGCTGTGGTTTTTCCTCTCTCAGCCTCCAGCCTAGGTTGTGATAGGAGCACAGACAAAGGGCAGCATGCTGTTGCTTGGCGGGGGCACACCTCAAATCGTTTCTCTTATGGTTCTGGAAGAAGTTAGAAGCTTGATGTATTTCTCCTCTTCTGTTTCTGGGTCCTGTGCATGCTGTCGTACTTTCTGCTTGTGGCGATGTTGTGGAACGGGGCCAGGGTAATGTGTCTGCTGCTTTCTCCCCAGAACACGGCTCTAGATAAAGAGGGGCAGATTTTCTGCGGCAAGCACTATCAAGACGGCAGCAGACCTGCGAGGGAGCAGACCTTGCCAGTTCCTCCTGCAGCCCAGGAGCACTCTGCAGATGAGGCAGCCGCCCCGGCCCTAGCCCCTGCCCCTCTGGAGTCCCCCACGCCCCCTTCTCCTCCTGCCACCTCAGGCTGCAAGCGGGCAGGGGTCTGGCGCCGCCACCGAGACTGAGCCTTGCTTAGACAGGCCGAAGTCGCCCTCTGCCACGCCAGGAAGGCCACCCTTGCACCAGGCCTCGCCATCTACCTGATGAAAGAGCCTTTCTCTCCTGACTGTTTTTTGTCAGTTTGCTGGCATCTTCTGTCGCTGCCTGGGAACAGGATTGAGGCATCATGGAGCCAGTGTGGCCTCTTGCACTCTGGGCTCTGCCCTCTAGTTCCTGCTGGTCAAGCCAAGTCCATTTTGGAGACATTTGGAATGACTTGTTTTAAATTATTTGTGTTTCTAGTTCATTGGCCACTTGGCCACTTTACCCAGAGAGTGTGCAACTTTTACCCAGAATTAAATGATTTTTATAGAAACACATTGGCCGAACCAGGATTCTCCTTACTGAAGGTCACTGTGATGCTCTCTTCTCACAGAGGATACAGCTGTTTGTCTCTTAGTACTAAGTCCTCTGAGAGGCAGCACGCCAAGACATCTTCCTCGACTTAGGGGGCACAAGGGGCCTGGCTTCTGAATACAATGAGTACGTGAGGGGTCACTCTGTTGTTGGTCCGATACCTGACTGAGACGTGCACGCAGATGCCCCCAGGAAGCAGCTCGTCTTTGGGGTGCAGGGCTCACCTGAGACAACTCAGTATTTATTTGTTCACAGACCAAAGGCGGTTGCTTCTTTCCTAGCCGACAGGACCTGGGTTTCCCTTGCATTATTAGGAAATGCGAATGAAGTTGCCCTGTGGGTTTTTAATGGAAGGGTCTGTCCTAGCAGAGCAGGATCAGCTCGTCTGAGTCACCACCACGTCCCCTCTCATCCTTTTTTTGTCAGGAGCAGACAGGAAGCCCCTCGGTCTGCCAAGGCCCAGTGGGGACCGGGGTGCAAGGTGCTCCTTGACTGTCCTGTGACTGACCTTCTGGAAGGCTGCTGGCAGTTTTCCCTGCTTTCCACCACCCTCCTCTTTTTATTAACTGTACATAACCTGTGTATTTGTTTTACCTGCTCATCCTCTGAATGGGTGGGCTCTACAGTTCCCTCTCATTATTAGATTTTACCTTTTACAATTGTCCCCAACCTTAAATAAACTCTTCCCTCTTCAGAAAAGCCATCAGGGATGGGCGGAGGTTTCTGTGTGATCCTTTCTCAAAGGGCGTGCGATCAGAACACCTTGTCCAGATCCTCAGGTGCCAATGTCTGGGGCCAGCACAGGAAGAACATGTGCAGTTGTGTCTTGGCAGAAATTAAATGATCACAGATGCAGGGACTCCTAACTACGGCTCCAAAATAAATGTGCATTCACAGTGTGGAAGCTTAGGCACCAGCAGCAGGGTTGGGGCTCATAGGAAATGATTAGCAGCTGTTCCTGTGTCTTTCTGAGGCCGTGTCTCTGCTCTCTCTGCCTCAAAAGCCGCAGGTTTCCCTGCAAAGCTCTGCTTTCTGCTCATTGACATTGCTCACCTGTGCCTCAGATCACCCAGAGCTGCCTCTGTCACCTCCTTCTCAAGGCTCTACAGTGCTCTCTGCCTGAAACCATTGACCTTACTCTAGCTCTCTTGGTTCACATTGCTAAGGGAATGTGAAGCTGATAGGCCCACTGACCCTGGATTCTACCCAAAGGCCTGCAGCTATAGGAGGAAGACATGCTCAGGAAAGCTCTGCGCTGCAGGTCCAGAGCATTTTCGTGCATCTCCCATTGATTGGTTCAAGAGCAGTCTTTTCTAAAAAAAAATTTACTCTTATTTCTGTGTTATGTGTGTATATGTGTATACACATGTGCATGTGCTTGCACATGTGCGTGCAGGTGCCCTCAGAGTCCAGGGAAGGGCATCAAAAGCCCTGGAGTTACAGGCAGTTGTGTGTCACCTGCCATGTGTCCTGGGAACTGAACTCAGGTCCTCTGGAAGGGGAACAAGTGCTCTTAAATCACCGAGCCATTTCTCTACCCCTAAGAGCAAGCTTCTTCATAGCTTCTCTGGTTTTTTTTTTTCCTCCCTCCCAGAGAGAAGAGCTAATGTAAAGGAAAGAGAAAAACAGAAACAGTGGAACAGGGTCCCTGCTGCTGATCACAGCGGGCATCATGTCTCCTCCTCTTCAGCTGTGATGCTCACAGATGTGCACTAAAGACTGTGTGGCTACAGCAGTGCTGGCCTCTGGTCAGAAAGGAGGAGCCCTTTTTGTCTAGCATGTGTCTGTGTGTTGGTGGCAGGTGGGTGGTGCAGCTGGGCATGGCACTGCTGCCTCGGGTCGTTTTCCTGGTGAGTAGGACCCCTCGGAAACCTAGAGCCACAAGTATACTTGGTAAGAAAGGAGCAAACCAGGACGTGACCACCCAAGACCAAGGCGCTAGCAAGAGGTGGAGAGCCACCTGTGGCTGCAGGCTTCCTCATGGAGCCCATGCTCATCCAGGCAGGCAGGCTGGTGCTCCTGCACAAAGGTTTTGAAACGTGGTGTTCTTTGTCCTTGCTGTGTGAACACTTAGAAGCTCTAGGTCTGTTCTCAGAATCCAAATTAAATGCGGGTATTTCGTTTTAAGGGGCTGCTCAAAGCCTATTCAGAGAGAAAAGCATGTGCTTGTTTGTGTCCATTCCCCTCCTGAGTGGGGATCAGTGTCAGAAGAAGTTGAACTTTGAATGGTGGGAGGGATGGTCAAGGGACACCCTGGGAAGGGGGTGCCTGCTGCTCCCCAAAATTAGGGCAGGGTCTCCCACCCCTTCCCTTTCCAAAGGCTTGTTGGGCAGCAAATGTGTTGCATGTATGGATTAAATGCATTTGGTAAAACTTCCCAGGTTACCATCATAGCTAAAATGGTAAAATGTAACTTAGGAGATAGGACAGTTTGGGACAGAGTAACCATATTGAAAGAAAAAGTACCGATTAAGTTGTCTTGTGGAAAGCCCTGGAGCAGTTTGCCATCCAGTGGAAATATACAATACAGAGCTCTTATGTTAACATTTTCTAGTACTGCATTAAAAGATTTAAAAGGAACAGGTAAAGTACGTTTTGTGGCATATTTTATTTAGTGCAACATATCTAAACATATCCGAAGTACTATTTCAGCATATAGTCAACATCAAAAAAATTCTGGTGCTATTTTACCTTCTGCAGTGGGTGAGATCTGGAGTGTGTTTGCACTCAGCACAGCTCAATCTGGACTCTGCACATTTCAAGTGTTGAAAAGCCACGTGGGCCTACCAGCTGTCACACTACTGTGCAGCTCCAGAGATAAGCCACGGCTCTTAGCATGAGTTCTAGGCTTGTTTGATGGAGTGACAGAGGGAAGGCCCCTCCTCACTTTAATCAGACGATGGGCTCACTGGAAATGCCGGCAGCAGGGCGAATGCTGACCCAGATCTGTGCCGGAAAACTAGCGTGCGCTCCCTTGTAGGACTGACGAGGCCTTGACCTTCAGTTGTACTTCGTGCGAAAGAGCTGGGCGTGGAGAATTCTAGTGATCACGGATTTGTGAGGAACCAGAGAGATGCTGAGACACCAGTAATCTTAACCTCCCTCAGAGGTGTGGGCAGGTCTTGGCCAGCACCTGCTGGGTCATGGAGCAGGGCTCGGTAGAACCCTCTAGATGAGCTGTTTCCTTGTGGGACCTTGGAGTATGTGCTGAAGATCAAGCCAGAGTCTCCCAAGAGAAGGCAGTTGGGGCGGTGAGGGGTTTGAAGCTCTGGCACCCAAGGATTGTTGGACAAACACAGGTATTAGAACTTGAGGCCCACTGTTCAATGTCCTTGTAGTATGAGAACTCTTCTGTGTGCAGGCTGCAGACTTCTGTTTCCCTGGATGGTAAGCAGGTAGGAAGCACAAGTCCAGTGCAGAGGTGAAGTTTTAATAACAGTGCTCCAGAGACAGGTCAGAAGTTTTTCAACCTCATTTGAGCCGTACCACAGCCCCAAGAGATGGATGCCAGTGTCCCCATTTAAGAAAGGAGCTGGGTGTGGTGGCACACAGTTGTAATCCCAGCACTTGGGAGGTAAAGGCAGGAAGATTGGTAATGTAAGGCAAGGCTTGGCTACACAGTGTTTGAGGTCAAGCTTAGCTACATGAGATCATGTCTCTAAATAGTTAAGGAACTCAGTGTGGCTGGGGCTCTCTAGCTGTGCTGTGTTGGGACTGGCGGATCCTGGCTTCTAGGGCAGATGCTTCTATAAGGAGGCTGCCTGGGCACTGAGAGATGCGCTGGGGAGATGTGTGCCATATGGTGATGTGGGGTGGTAAGAAATCCAGGAGACTGAAGGTTTCAGAAGCCAGTGCTTAAATTTGGATTCCTGTGGCCATTTAGGCTGGAGAAAGGCACCAGTTTCTCTGGAGGGAGGCTGGCCTGTGCACAATGGTCTAATGGGTGACAAGGGGTCTGTCTTATGGAGCTGTTCTATGATTAAATCTAGAGCCCCAATTGCAAAGACACTGGGAAGGCATTCCCAGTGTTGCCTGGGTGAGGGAGAAAACAAAATGTTGGGTACAGAGCCACTCATTTGCCTCTGTCATGGCCCTTCATAAATGTGCCCTTTTGTGGGTGGTAGAGTTGGGCCTTTGCTACCCCAAGGGCCCCTGCGAGGTCAGGCTGTTTATATCTCCATGAAACTATCTGGCAGAGATTGACGTGTGGTTGGCCACCTGTTGGTGCTGAGGCTGAAGGCAGGACTGGGGAGCGTCTTTCAAATGATCCAGGTCCACAGCTGCAGAACAGCCAGCTGCTTCCTGCCAGGTGCGGCACCTGCCTTGTCCAACACTCAAAAGCCTAGTTTTGGAAAGAAAAAAATATTTCTGAACTTGAGACAAGAAGTAATTCACTTGGTGTTTCAGGTCTATGATCATGGAGACCACAGCAGCTTTTCTAGTGGGTCGTGTTCGCTGACTGGAGAAGCCGGGCCGTCTCAGAGGATGTGGTGCTCCTGAAAGCCAGACTATCCTGTCTCATGGGGGAAAGCTGGCTGTGCTGTGTCCTATGCAATTTCTGTTTCTGGTTTGTAGTAGGCAGGGCCAGGAGTGAGTATCAGGGTAATTGCAAGCCAGATGCCGCGGTACCTGCAGCCCCACAGTGAAGCACTAAGCCCAGTCAGGGCAACGTAGCAAGAGCCCTCTCTAAAGGAAACGTGGAGCCTTAGGTTGTTAAATAATGACCTTATAAGGACCTAGGAACTACACCATGGATCCAATTTTTAAATCTTTCTTGGACTCTATGAAACAGCTCAGGCTGGCTTCAAACTGGCTCTCCTCCTGCCTCAGACTCTGTAATGCTGGGATTACAGAAATGCATCACCATCCTTGGCTTCAGATTTATCTAAAAAGTAATTCTAAAGATGTATCTTCCCTCTCATTGAGATAAATGGGACTTTAAAAAAGTTGTTTTGCCCCTGTTCAGCATGGAAGAAGCCAGAGTGGTCTGCATCCCAATTCCCTAATTACCCATTCACTATTCAAGGACTTTCTTTTCCCCTTAGAGATAAGTTATGCAATTTGGGAGTCTTTTAGATAGACCCACTGAAGGGTACTCCAATTGCCTGACCCTGCATCCCTGTTCAGCATGGAAGAAGCCAGAGCGATCTGTGTCCCTATTCCCTATTGGCAATTAGGGTAACCCCTTCAGAGGATGATGTTATAAGAATAGGAGGTAGGAATTGGCTAGGCAGTTAGGGTAAAAAGACCCCAAAGAAATGTAGCCAGTTTCTTGGTTAAAAGTCAAAATGTCCTTGGGCCTGTCTGTTCCAAAGGCCACAAATGTCAAAATTATTTGGGAGCTTATATCTAATCCTTAAAAGTGTTTAGGGTTACCTCTTCAGAGGGGGTAATGTTAGAGTACCCCAAAGCCCTATAAAAATAAATAAATAAAAGAAGAAAAAAAAGAGAAAAGTGATGGGGAGATATGGGAGGTGTTGGAAGGGAGGGAGTGTGCATGGATTTGATCAAAACACCTTATATGCATGTATGAAACTCTCAACAAAGTTTTTGTAAAAT
>NW_008356258.1:707328-754608 GCF_000622305.1 Nannospalax galili
CTCTTCAGAGGGGGGGATGTTGAGGGGAGGGAGTGGGCATGGATTTGATCAAAACATCTTATGCATGTATGAAATTCTCAAATTATTATTTTTTTAAAGTTGTTTTCCTATTTTAACTGCCATTTTATGATCTTTCTCACAAGTAGGAGGTTTTGGAACTTCTGACCGATTTGTCTTCCTTGCAACAGTAATGTGTGAAGCCAAAAGGATTTGGCTTTGTGCTGAGGGTACCTCGCCTGTTTGCTGGACTGGCTGAAGCAGAAAACTGTGGCCTTTCCTTGTGGTAGGGCAGAAATAAACAGAAGCACTAGTGTATTTGGTTATTGGTAAGTTTATGCAAGTTTTGAGATTTAAATCATGTCTCTGGTGTGCTGGCCTCCTGGGTGCCCACATGAGGCTGTGGAGAAGGGTGCTGCTGAACGCTCCCTGGGCCTGGCAGGCCTCACTGAGCTTGGCAGTGGTGTCTCCCATCTGCTTGAAGGCAAGATGCTCCTGTTGCTTGATTCCAACAGTCAGCATCCCTGGACTGCTGCATTCTTGACAGGGATGGTCAGCAGTGCAGGACTGATGCAGTAAAAGGATCAGGCTGCCTGTCATCTGGTGACAAGGAGTTCCTGAAATTGCATCCAGTTAAAGAGTACATCAAAGAAACCCGGGGTTAGTGGAGCACACCTTTAATCCCAGCACTCAGGAGGCAGAGGCAGAGGCAGGCAGATCTCTGTGAGTTCAAGGTCAGCCTGGTCTACATAGTTCAAGGCCAGTTGGGGCTCCAGGGAGACCCTGTTTCAAAACCAACAACAAAAAAAAATTGCATCAAAGAAAGCTGGTGACGGTGTCACCTCACCTGCCCTGCTCAGTTGGTTTAAACTGCTGCCTGCTGTTTTAATGCTGGGAAGGGTGCAGTGGGTAGAGGCTGCCTGCATGCAGGATCCCTGGCCATTTCCTGTCAACCTGATTGACATGGCCATGTCAGCTCAGGAAGGCAGCAGTGGCAGGTATGTGTGGTCAGCCCCTTAGCCTTTGGGCCAACTCTGCTCTATGCGGAATGGAAAAGGGCAACAAACTGTAAGTTTCCTCATCTCCCACCCGTCTCCTGGTTCTTGGGGAGCGGGGAGGGTTGTCTCTTGGATGATCTTCCTGTTTTATTTGCTAAGTGGAACCTAAGTGTCATGTCTTGTCAGTAGGGCAAAGTAGATCCTATTTTGAATTCATAAAATCATTTACATCTAGGTATCTGGTGTACTTTGGGTATAAGATGGTCATGTAAGAGTGAACTGTGCAAGTTTATGGCAGTACATTTCACGTTTTCATGATGTCTTCTCAGTCCTGTTTGCTCTCAGGGACCTGGTGGTATTTCCTAAATGACAAGATTATAAAGACATGATTGGCCCTACTTCATCGGGAACTGGTGTCAGGAAGGAAAACAATTTCTCGAGACAATGCACCTTAAAACTAGACTTAAATAACTGCATGGAAAATAACACTTGGCCACACACAGCAATATCTCCTCTGTTGGAGTCTTAATCCCCTTTACCCCCAGCCTCCAACTGTGTTTCTCCGAATTGGTTTACATTTATTGGAAGTCGTCTTTTTTTTTTTCTTTAATGAAAGGTGTTAAAATTGGGTAAAATAAATGAATGTTGAATCAAACCTAAGAAATATTGCGTTAAACAGATTCTGCCATTAAGTCCTTGTGTTAATGCCACACATGAATGTCTGTGTGTGTGTGCATGTGTGTAATATTCCTTTTATGAAGCACTGCTTCTGCTTAGGTATTTCCCATTGTTTCAAGGTGTAAAGACAACGGCACTGCTGAAATGGTGTTCTTAAGGTTCCAAGCAGTGGCCTTAGTCGCCTTTGTGAAGACAAGGTGGTTGGTGGCCGTCTGCTGTGACTTGGATACTGCTCGTTTTCTTGTACCGTTTACTCTTACAGCTCCCAAGTACTAGTCACAAATTTACCAGTGAAGACATCTAGCTAGCACCTGGCATTTCTGTGACGTTAAGATGTGCTTTCCCCCTCCCACATTTTGCTGCCTATTTTTTCTTAACGGTTTATAAAATGCTGGTGAGTCCTGGGTGAAATGGCAGTCGGAACCCCTTGTTTGGTCATTTGTAGATTCAGGTCTCGGTCATTTGCAAAGTCCCAGTAAGCAAAGAGATTTGGCAAGAGAAAGCCAGTTCTGTTTTCGTTGGGGACACCTCTTTTCACTGTTTACTCTTCAAAAACTTAGAGTGGACCAGAAATTGACATTTTCTTTGTGAATAGTTGTTTTATTCATATTTAAAAATTTAGGGGTGAAAAAGACATTTCCAACAGCAGGTACAAGTTTTATTTTATTCTGTTTTCTGTCAAACTCAATTTTTCATTCTAGATCTTTGGTTTAGAGAATATCTAAATGTGAGGGGAAGAAAGAGGAGCCCCGGTCAGGCAAGCTGCACAGGAAGCAAAGACAGAACATCAGTTCCAACTCAAAGTTCACAACGTACAAAGAATTTATTTATGTAATACAGACCTTTTCTGAAATATATTTCACAGAATTCCAAACAGCAATCTACTAGAAAAAGTAGAATTATACAACACCAAAATAACATTGTTTTGTAGTACAAACTGCTAATCAAAAGGAAGGTAGAGAGAGTTTAATAACAAGTAGAAGGTAAGACGGGTGTTGCTGAACACAGCACCTGATGGCCTCTGATCTGAAACCCAGGATGGAGTAGAAAGGGGGGGAGGTGCCCCAATCTCCACTGTGCCTCACAGGCGACCCTGGGCAGGCTTTGGTACTTAATGTTTACTTTTAAAGAAAAGCAAAGTTTGTGAAGCCAAGAGCATTTCCATCATTTCACTTTGTTGTGCTATGAGGGTTACAGAGCAGGAAAGACAGTAACTATTTCACACTTGCTATAACTTAGATCTTTGTTGTTTACCACACAATAAAATAAAATAACCTTCCCCAAACCATAATTTTCTAGGTCTAACACATGCCCAAACAATAATAATATAGAAATAATTCGCTGAGATGTTTTAAAGCACATTTGTCATAATTTAAACATTACTATTAAAATCCTAGAAATTTCAGCACTGAAGAAGCACAATTGTCTGGAAAAATACAGGACCCAGTATAGCACAAAGTTCCCCCGTCCCAGTATTATAGCCCATTTCCCTATTGCTAAAATCATATTTCTCAAGATTACAGGTAAATGGGAAATGGTTTTTCACAATATAGCTAGAATTAGTGGGCTTATTTGCTCCACTGTGTGTATCCATAATTGGTGAAAATAGACTTCTCATTATGACTAAAAATATAGATTTTTTTTCAAACTAGAGAAACCAGCAATCAGTTTCCAGCTTTGCTGTTCCCCAACCCCCAAATGTCAAGCAAAGTCTACAAAAATAGCAATTAACTTTAAAAAATATTTTGCTTCTTCAAGCAAATTTAAGTTACATTCAGATGTGATAGCTGTTTCTATAGAATGATGTTCAGGGTCCTTCTGTGCCCAGCCTGGGGCAGACCAGGGTGCAGTCGTCTCCATCAGTAGCGGGTTTGGTACTCATGATGCCAGCGGTTAAAGTCATTGTAAAACAGAACAATGCTTCCCGAAGCCATGCCAGAAATGACGCACCTGGGAGAAGGATGCAGAGAAGGAGGGGTTTACAGAACTGGATTTCCTAGGGATTAGTACACAAAAATGAAGGACCTGCCTTCCCCAAGTCCATGAGGTAGACAGAGTGCTGCCGTTGCCTCCCTGCTTCTCTGTGCTGACCCTGAGGAGACACTTCCAAAAGACCTCACCTCTGAAGTGAGGGGTGCTGGTCTTTATTGGTCACAGCTGAGTATTCAGTTCCAGCTAGTCAGCATCCACTGTACAAGCAAAGCAAAGCTTTCACTTCCACAGATTCTTAATCACACATCACACAAATGGCCCTGACAGTCTTTCCTTCCTCTGAAATGTCACGAGCCAGGCCTCCATTGCTGCCTTTCTCGCAGCTTGCTTATCTTTCAAGCTCCCACAGAACAGCACATGAAACTCTGAGCACCCAGTGGCTTTTCCAGTCCAAAGTCACACAATCCTCCAGGTCCATCCCAACCTTTTGTAGCTATAGAATACATATACTAGAAAAAAAATCTTAACCTAACTTTGTACCAATTATCTAGAAAAGAGCAAACTGAACCCAAAATTAGAGTATTCAAAGAAAACAAAACCACAGAAAGTTAACCAGATCAGAAATCTGTTCCCTGTTAAGATGAATAAAGCTGACAATACTTTAGCTAAACTGAGAAAAATAAACTAAGAAAGAAAAGTTGGGGTGATTACTATAGATGTTCCAGAAACAACAGAAGAGATTATTATTACGCCAGTAAATTAAATGGCCCAGATAAGGTGATTTTTTGGGAGGGGGTTTGACACAGGGTCTCACTATGTAGTACTGACCTGAGACTCCGAGAGCTCTGCCTGCCTCTGTCTCCTGAGTGCTGAGATAAATGGTGTGTACCACTGGCTTTCTACCACAGATTTAAAGGAATACCATGGTCCCTTTCAAATTCTTACCAAAAAACCGAGTAAGAGTAAATACTTCCTAACTCAATGAATAGCATTTTCTGGACACCAAAGTCAGCAAAAGATACTACATTATACATTATAGACTAACACCTTAGACAGATATTAGGTGCAAATTACTAGCAAACTAAATTCTCTAGCATCTTAAAGGGATTGATTATAGACTGTGACTGTGAGATTTTTCTCTGGACAAAAGAAAGGTTCAATGTGTAAAAACTGATACACAATAGAATATTCATTAATAACCCCAAAACCCACATGTGTAGGTCAATTGATACAGACAAATTTCAACATCATTTTACTATTAAAACAAAGTAGAGATAGAAATAAATGACTTCAAACGATACAGCATTCATGAAAAACAGCTAACAATCCTGTCAAATGCAAAAAGACAGTGTTTACCCCATCAAGACAAGATAAAGGTTTCACTGTTACAGCCTTTACTCAGTTTAGTACTTGAGGTCCCAGACATAGCAACTAGGCAAGAGACAAAGCATTTACATTGGAAAAAGAAAATGTCTGTCATAAGCTACTTGTAGGAAATCCAAAAGAGTCTACATATAAAACTGTTAGGGCTTAAAAATGAATTTGGGAAACTTGCAAGTACTCAGTAACACAAAAAGCACTTGCTTCCCCCCTCCAACTGGGTCTCACTTCTGTACCCCAGGTTGGCCTTGAATTCACTATTCTCCTGCCTCAACCGATGGAGTGCTGGGGTTACAGACATACATCATGATGCCCCCCAACATTTTATACACTAACAATCCAAAAGAGAAACTAAGAACAGTTAACATACAATAAAATCAAAATGAACAAAAAACTTAGGAGTTAACATTTAGCCGAGGAGACAGAAGACATTCTGAAAGCTACGAAACACTGGGAGAATTTGGAGGCATATCCCAGGTTCATGGATCAGAGGACTTAAAACTGTTATGATGCCAATATCCCAAAGTGATCAATGATTCCTGCTGCAATCCCTGTCAAAATGAAGTCTTCTGAAATGGAAAACCCATCCTAAAATTTACATGTAACTTCAGTGAACACCAAATGGCCCAGAAAAATCCAGGAAAAAAGTTTGAGGTCTTTTTTTTTTTTTTTTTAATTTTAACCTTACTGCAAACAGTGTCATGCTGACATAAACAGAGATAAAGACTAACAAAATAGAGGATCAAGTAACTTCTGACAGGATGCCAAGACCATTCTGTAGGGAAAAGACGTTCTTTTCAACAATGGTGCTGGGAACTAGATGTGTACATGCAGAAGGACCTGTACCTACTATTATATGTAGAACTAACTTAGAGCAAAAATGTAAGCAAAACTACAGGTAGAAGGAAACGGGAAAGGCCCATGGCCTTGGGTATTTGCAGAATTGTGTGTGTGTGTGTGTGAGGCAGGGTCACCCTGTAGCCCCAGCTGGCCTTGAACTCACAGAAATCCACCTGCCTCTGCCTCCTGAGTGCTGGGACTAAAGGCATGTGCCACCATGTCCAGCATATATATTTTTTTTTAATTAAATGTGTATGAGAGTGTTGCCTGCATGTGTGTAAGTGCATCCGTGTTGTGCAGTGCCCGTGGAGGACAGAAGAGGGTGCTGGATCCCTTGGAACTGAGTTATAGGCAGTTGTTAGTTGCCAGGTGGGTCTGGGATTTGAACCCAGGTCTTCTGCAAGAATAATCAGTGCTTCTTAACCACTGAGCCTTCTCTCTAGCCCTGGTATTTGCAGACTTCTTACATCAAAAGCACAAACAACAAGAGAAAGATAAATTGTAGTTCATAAAAACTATATATTGAAGGATCCTGGGGAGAGTGAAAGACAACATCCCTAGTCATTAGGTGAATTTACAAGAAACCAGAATGAGAGAGCACTTCATATCTACTAGAGAGCCACTATCAAACAATGAGTCAGGATGTGGAGAAATTGGAACCCTGTGCATTGCTGGTAAGAATGTATAAATGCCATAGCCATGTAGAACAGTTCAGGAATTCTTTTTTTTAAATTTTATTTATTGCTTTTATTTTACGTTTATGTATGTATTGCCTGCATGTAGGTAAGTGCACCTGTGTTGTGCAGCGCCCGCATAAGACAGAAGAGGCTGTTGGATCCCCTGGAATTGGAGTTATGGACAGTTGTTAGCTGCCATGTGGGTGCTGGGATTTGAACCTAGGTCTTCTGCAAGAACAAGCAGTGTTCTTAACCACTGAGCCATCTCTCCAGCCCCCCAGTTCAGGGATTCTTAAAGACATTAATAATAGAGTTACTACAAGACCCTCCAGGAGTACCTGGGTATACCCCTAGAAAAATTATAAAGAAGGACTTACCTGGGCCTTATAAATGACTGTTCACATTAGATCATTCACAGGTCAAAGCAACCCAAGGTGTTCATAGACAGATGAACATAGGTAGAGAACATGGCATATCCATATCACAAACCATCTATCCTAAGAAATGATACTCTGATGCACACTAACATGGAACCTTGGAAACATGCTAAGTGAAATAAGCCAAATATAAAAAGACAAATATCATATAAGTTTCCATGTACAAGAGGGACCTGGAAAGGGCAAATTCATAGAAAGAAAAATAGAACGGACCTGAACTGGGGGAGGCAGAATCAACTGAATAGGTAGTTTTGAATGACAGAAGGTTCCGTACAGGATGGCAGTGATAGTTACACATTGTAAATGCATTTAATATAGCAAAATTGTATATTAAAGGGTTTAAATGGTAAATTGTATACATATGTTGCCATAACAAAAATTAGGAGCTAAAATAAATGGCTCTTGGGGCTGGAGAGATGGCTCAGCGGTTAAGAACACTGGTTGTTCTTGCAGAAGACCCAGGTTTGAATCCCAGCACCCACATGGCAGCTAACAACTGTCCGTAACTCCAGTCCCAGGGGATCCAACAGCCTCTTCTGACTTCTGTGGGCATTGCACGACATGGGTGCACTGACCTACATGCAGGCAACACACGCATACACGTAAAATAAAAATTTAAAAAAAAGAAACTTAAAAAAAAATAAAATAAATAAATGGCTCTTATATAGTTTAAGTTGCTGGAAAAGACTGCCCTTCCTAAATGTACAACTTGGGAGGTTTTAAGACATTAAGTCACCTCTCTCTAGAGGCAGAGATAAAGGTGTTTTATTTATACATATTTATAGTTCTTAAAATTCTGTTTATTAATAAAAGTGCTTTAAAGAAATATAAAAAGCTGGAGTTGAGGAGATGGCTCAGTGGGTAAAGTATCTGTCACGCAGTGTGAAGACCAGAGTTTGGATCCCCAGCACCCATGGAAATGCTGGCATGTGGGTTTCAGCACCTGTAATCCCAGAAGTCATGAGGCAGAGATGGGATTCCTAGAGCAAGTCAACTAGCTAGATTAGGAGAGCTGGCAGGCTCTGGGTTTCTGTCAATACATGTGAGTACGCACATACACAAATACATCAGAAGCTTTACAGCTGTTTTTGGAGCTTTCACTGCTTAAATCCTGTCTATTCTTTCAGAATTCAGTTTTGTTTAAGAGGTGACAGAAATATTTTTTAAAACTGCTTGGAGCCCCAGGTGTGGTGGCGCACACCTTTAATCCTAGCCCTCAGGTGGAAGAGGCAGGCGGATCTCTGTGAGTTCAAAGCCAACCTTGTCTACATAGCAAGTTCCAGGCCAGATGGAGCTACTGGGAAATGTTGTCTTTTCAAAAGAGAAAAAATGTGTGTGTGTGTGTGTGTGTGTGTGTGTGTGTGTGTGTGTAAGTGTGTGTGTGTAAACTCGTCACTTGTCAGCTGACTGTGCGGATGTCCCACACCTCCCCTAACCCTAGCTCCAATTAAAGTGTTCCCTCCTACATTTTTAATGCTACTTCTGGTAGTAGAATGACTCCACTGTTACTTACCTCTGGTCAAAAGACAGGGCCATGGCCCGGATCCCAGCATCACAGCCTGGATAGGCAAAGAGCTGCTTGAGGTCAGACACCTGCCACACCATCACCACACCGTTGTCCCCTCCTGTGAGCAGGTACTGTCCATCTCGGCTCAGCTGCATGGCCTGTGAGACAGACACACAGTCAGTGGAGACTTGGTTCTAGGAAAGACCCTTCCTACCGGGCTCTGCTGCAGCTACAACTGCAGTCCAGGGGTGTGGGAGAAGTCAGCATGAGGTGGTGGGAGCCTAATACCTTAGTTCTTATGACACTGAAGGTCTGCCATTTTCCAGAAGTCAAATGGACAAGGTTTGGCATTGCTACCCACTGGGTTGTGCACAGGTTTTGCTCCTCAAACTAGTGCTTTTGGGAATGAAGTGGCAAACTCAGTTTTACAAATGCTTCCTGAGATGGGGTGGGGGGGCTGTGGGTGGGCTCGGCACTCTGAGTTTCCCAGCAGCTCTTCTACTGTGTATGCATGTGCCGAGCAGTTTATAACTGTGCCTTGGCAGAAAGGGCCCAAAATGCAAGCCACTGTCTGCTTTTCCCCAGCGCCCCACCCTGGGGGTGAGGTAGGGGCACAAGGCAGCTCTGTACCTTCTCCAGGTCTGCTGGATTTCTGCAGCTGTGAGCCACCACTTCCTAGGCAGTTAAGACCCAGGCTGCCAGCACTGTAGCCAGCCTTCTGTTGAGTCTAGGCTGTGACCTGTCTCCTATTCCTGCTGAATAGGCAGGGTAGCCTTGGGATCTGTTATTTGATTCCATAAAAGCCTGTGGGCCAAATACAAATTACCTGCTTCTTGATCTTGGGAATAGTTTCACTTTTTAAAAAATTTTATTTTAATTTTATGTGTATGCATGTAGGTAAGTGCAACCGTGTTGTGCAATGCCAGCGGAGGTCAGAAGAGGCTGTTGAATCCCCTGGGACTAGAGTTATGGACAGTTGTTAGCTGCCATGTGGGTGCTGGGATTCAAACCCGGGTCTTCTGCAAGAATAACCAGTGTTCTTAACTGCTGAGCCATCTCTCCAGCCCCTATTTTCACTTTTTTTTTTTTTTTTTAAGGCAAGCTCTCATGTAACACAAACTCTCCTTAAACTAACTATATAGCTGAGGATGACCTTGAACTTCTGATCCTCCCATCTTCATATCCTGAATACTAGGATTACAGGCAAGCACCAGCACATCCTGTTCATGCAATGCTGGGAATTGAACTCAGGTCTTGGACATGGAAGGCAGGCAAGCAATCAGCTGAGCTATATTCCCAGCCCTATTTTTTACTGGTGGAGAAAAAAATTTCGATGTCATATCAAAATTATGATTCTAAGTCTGAATGCCCATAAATAAGGTTTTGTCAGGCTTTAGCCACACTGCTTTGTCTATGGCCACTTTCAGGACGGATAAACATAGAGCCCTCAAAGCTTAAATAGGTGCTCTCTCTCCTTACAGAAGTGTATGCACACCATGATAAAAGGCCCGTCTCTCCTGCCACAGCCATTCTGCCTGCCTCCTGCAGCTGCCCTGGGCACTTCTCCCTTCCTCAGCCCACTATTTCTGTAGCTGAGGCAGAAGGTTCTAACAGCTCTGGCAAGCAGCTGCATGCCTTCTTGGCCACAGTGGTCATGGGTCCTTCACTTAAGAGTTTTAGTATAACTGCCTTAAATCTTTCTTCTTTGACAAATTTATGACAAACTTTAGAAAAGCAAGGAGCGCTGCCTGCTGCTCAGTTCACTCAGGCCAACTGTGTGTAGTTTATTCTCAGAACAAAAATACATCTCAGAAATAAAGCATGGAACACACCTTATACAAAGGTGCCTGTAACTGACTATTTTAAACAATTTTAAATACTTTTTATTTTATGTTTGAGTGTTTTATGTGCATGTATGTAAGTGCACCCATGTCACTGCAATGCCTATACAGGTCAGAAGAGGGCGTCAGATCCCCTGGAACTGGAGTTATGGATGGCTGTTAGCTGCCATGTGGTGCAGGAAACTAAACCTGAGTTTCCTGAACCACTGAGCCATCTCTCCAGCCCCCTGCAACTAAGTTTTATTAACTAAATACATATTAAGATTTTTCAATATGAGTAAAAAGCAGTCTCTCCCCTTCCGTTCATCTCACAAAGGGCACTTGGGACCTGCAGTGAAGACCAGGACAATAATCATGTCTACACTTAAAATGAAGGTGATGAAAATCCATGAACTTCATGGTTATGATTCCCTTGAACTTCATACTTGAAGCTTTTTATTGGGTAAGTGCTATATTAGAACATAAATCAAAACCAGCAATCTTCAGTTCTTTGTTCTAGTAAGAATCTCTGATCTTAGTCGTTTGGAATGAAATAAAACTAAGACACTTGTTCCTTTGTCCTCTTCAATAAACATTTTAATAAACCAGGGACCTCCGAAGGTAAAGAGTACTTTTCTGACCTCTAATAAGGAATTGTTAGCCTCCTCTGGCACAAAATCCAGCGCAATGAGCTGGCTGACGCTGACCTTCCACCACAGTACTGCTGTCTGACTCTTACGCTAACCCCTCTCCTCACTATCCAGGTCATGTTGTGGCTAGAGATTTGAAGAGGCTCTGGAAACGTGCTGACTCATCCTCTGGATCCCAAGTGCTTTGGAGGGTACCTGCTGTACTGGTACCTGAGGATACTAACAGGCCACAGGGGATGCCCACAACCTAAAGCACAGCCCTGAGAAAAGAAAAAAAATGAGTTCTCTATGGGGGAAATGGTGGTTATCCTTTGTTTAAGATGAAATAACTGCTGCTTAATTTAAGCTATTCAGTATGACACCTACACACTGGCTAACAGCTTATCACAGTGGGTCAACCAAAGTGCCACTGAGCAATTTGACACCTAAACAAAACAGGTGGGAACCCCTGACTAGTACAGAAGGTGCCAGGCTGCCTGGTATTTCAAAGAAACCTAGTTTTGTCCATGCCCTCCTTAGGGGCTCAGGTCCAGTGTTCCTTATGCAAAGTCTAGGTTCCCAGCTTGCAGTTTCCTAGCCTGCCTCCTGAGGCAGTTCGCTGGGAAAGCGGCAGTCTCTGGAGCCAGGGGAAGGAGTGCTCATGTTAGGTTAGCTCACTTCAATCACATGGTTGCCACTTACAAGTTAGTATGATGAAGTGCAGGCATGCTGGGGAAAAGCAATGGATTGTTTAGGCCTAAAATCCAGTGGGAAATATCACAGAGGGAAAAAAAACATGGCTGCAGGGTACAAGGGAGAGGCCTGTATGTGTGAACAGGCCACCAGAGCCTCCCTGCTGCTGCCTTGAGGCCCTTCCTAGGGCCTCTGGCCTAACTGAAATGCCATGGAAACTGTTTCAGCCAGTGAGCGGTTTCAATTATTTTACAGATTTATTAGTGTAGCTGACAATATAATCGCAGCTCAAAGTGACAGATTATCAACATTATTATTGTATAGAAAAGAGGAAAGGAAAATCCTCTGATGTGTACTTGGCTTAAATGAAGTATTATGGGAAAGAAGGGAGAAATAAAAGCAGAGTGTGTCTGTGCATCTGAGTTGGAGGCAACTCACAGGCAGCCAACAAGAGAAGCAGCAGCTGAATTGAGAAATTGGGGCTCCAGAGCGGCCAGGGTCTCTGGTTTTGGAGCACTGGAGCCTGGGTATAGAGCTTCCGTTGCTCTTGCTCAGACCTTGCAGTTTACTTGGGATCTCTCACTAAGCCTAGGAACTGGGAGAACTGGGGCCATCTACACTACCCAGGGCTATAAGCAATGAACGCAATGTGCAGAAGCACTCTGCACTGCCTCTGAGGGCAGAGGCGTCTGGCACCCCTGCTGCTCCAACATGTCTTGGTTCCCTTGGACACAGGTCATCTGCTCCTCTGCCCGTTTTTGGAGAACACCACCACCACAACTTCATTTCCCCTAACCCTGCACAGCAGCCTGGAGGTGAGAAGGGAGGACCTAAAAAAAAAAAGACGGCTCATGAGAGAGCACCCTAACCCTTTTCCTCAGCCTCTAACAGTTTGGAGCCTGTCCCGAAAATGAAGCAGGACTCCGAAGGTCACCATTTCTCATACACCAAGAGGGAGAAACTGGCTGCCACCATCATCCAAAGCCAGCTCTCGAATGTGACTTGTTTTGGTCTTCCTCTCTAGCTCCAAGAATTCATTATGTCTCTAGGTGCCACCTTCTCAAAGGTAAAGGGAAACCAGTTTTAGGTCTAAAATTCTAGCTTTGATAGAAAACAACAGTGATTAGTAAATCATAAAGAAAAAGAAAAGCACTGTAGTACTGTAGAAAACCAGGTACTTAAAGGACGTAAAGGATGGTCTTACAAGCTGACAGAACACCTACAGAAGCCCATATGCTTCACTGTGACCAAAGGGTACATCCTGACATGGCCCACAGCTGACCTGGTCCATGAAGTCTCATCCAAGTGCTACCTGATGGTGCTTCTTTGGTGTAGGGACGAAGCCAAACCAGGGTCTTTAGTAACTCTGTCTCCCTTGCTAGCCATGCTTCCCAGCACAGTGGACAATGCTTGAGAGTCTGCCAGACACTCACCCTAATGTGATCATCCGTTTCCACAGTGGCCTGCAGTTTTCCATTCACACTGAAGGTGCAGAAGCAGCCATTTTCATAGAAGATGACACAATGGCCCTCTCTTGAAGCCTGGATGAGTTTTGGTTTCAGGCAGTTTTCAGGACCCTCCAAGGTCCTTAACAAGTCTCCATTCATGGAATGTATGAGACATGGTCCTTCTGAGAACACAGGAGCAAAAGGAGAATTAATCACGTAATGAAAACAGGGTTGGTGGTGTGACTTTCTGAGAGAGCACTTGTCCCAAGTATGAGGCTCTGGGTTCAATCCCAGTTTCAGTGAAGGCTAGGACCTGAATCTTGAGCACAGATCAAATGGGCTACAGTATCACATTTCAGTTATACAAAGCCTTCAACAGCTGTCATGTGTCAGTTACTTTGCAAAGTCCTATCCTCCCGTTTGCCGGCTCTTCCCCTTCCACTGAGAGGGCAGAGAAGTTATACTAGCTCACTTTTCCTCACAGACAGGAATTTACTCCACAAAATTCATCATGCCTAGAGCTGAGACAAATTGCAATAGGAACTGGACAAATTCCAAAAGGAAAAAGACAATCTTCCAACCCCAGAGCAGCCCCCAGGGAGGCCAAGATGTAAACACTGCTGCTGCCAGGCTCACGGTGCCCCTCCCTGCACTGCGCAGCCCCAAGAGAGCAGTGCGGACCCACCTGCCAGGCCAGCGTCCCCTAGCACTGCTCACAGCTTCAGTTTGAAACACTAGCACCTGACCCCCAAATTCACACCAGGACCCTTCTGCTACTTCAGGCCAACTGGGTGGGCTGACTTCCCAGAAGGAAGCAACAGTTTCTAGCCCTCTTAAGCTCCCCAGGGACACCCAGGCTGAGACTCTGAGGAGGACAGGAGCTGCTGGATGCTCTGCATGCCTCAGAGCCTGTCTCTACTGCGCATCATGTGCAAAGTAAAGTAACAAAAACTGTGGTGAGTTTGGAAATAAGGTGGGACTGTGGTCTGTGTCCTCCTTCTCTCCTGGCTACAAGGAATCACTGGCGACTCCCCACATGGCTATGGACAACATACCTTCCAAATGAGAGCTCAGCTTTTGCTGGGCCATCAAAGTGTTAAACTTTCTTGGTGTTCTCCAACATAAATACCACAGGCAAATCTTTGCTTTTACACACTTCTGGCATACATGGACTTCAGTTCCCACTCCCTAATAACAGTAGCTCCACAGCTGCACATCTTAAGTTTTAGCACAGTAATTCCAGCAAGTACACTTTGTAGCTAGCTCGCTGGTCTACAAACAACCATGTAAATAGCAGCTGAGGCTTTCAAGGTGCATCCATAATCTTGTCTGTTCACACCTAGACAATAAACACAGCAGCTGTGTTGCCTTCTGGTTTCAGAGTGATAAACTCATGTGCCATTTTATAAAAGTGGAAAATCACTAGAGGGTGCTGACCAACAAGGACCTTCGTCAGAGACGTGCAAAGTGATTAGGCTGAAGGTGGAATCTGGACTGCATATACATGGAGTTATGGACAGAGAGTCAGCTGTGGTCACAGCTGAGACACTAGATATGCAGCCAGGAAACAAGGAAACTTTCAGTGTAACTCGGGAAAGTAGTTATAACAAAGGTGATGATGTCTAGAAGAAATAATACCAAGAAAAGCCTCAAATCAAATGAAGCCTAGAGGATATTTCATGACATTGAAAGCACAAAAGAAAGAAGCTTGTCCAAACAGAAGGGGATGGCACTTTCTCAACACACAGAAAAGATGTGTTTAACACACAGAAAAGGTGTCTTTAAGCACATAGGACAAGACAGTGGCCAGCACTGCTCCAACTGCTTCACAAAGAAATTCGATGATTTAATGCAGATCTTCCAAATGTTTTAAATTATAGCATACTTAAGTAAATGAGTCTTAGTTTTTCATGCCCTTATATATACAAACACAAAACTGAGTAAGTTTGTTTTGTTTTTGTTTTTGAGACAGGGTCTCACCATGTGCCCTGGAACTTGCTATGTTGACCAGGTTGGCCTTGAACTCACAGATATCCACCTGCCTCTTACTCCTGGGTGCTGGGTTAAAGGTATACATCACCATGAAAGAATTATAAAATTTCCCACTGAGAATAGTCTCAGATCATTTTGTGTGATTTTAATTTGTGTGGTCACTTTCATGGTTTACAATATTGTGCAAATCAAGGATTTGTATTAATTGTATTAATTAATTTTAAATGTCTAATTTGGGTCACATACAGTCCAAGTCATATTAACTCAGGATGTATGAAACCATTGGGTATATGAAAGAAAAAATCTAGTAGAATTGCTATCAGCATTACTATTCACTGCTTTGACCAACTAAATTTTTTAAAAGCAAATTTTTAAATATTTAATATGCCTTGTTAGCTACACTGTTATAGTTCAGGCTACAGATATGGTGACTCAGATACCCTGAGCTTCCCCACTGTGAGCTTAAACCACACAATAGAAGCACTGTATGCTTAGTCCTAGGCACAGAGCAGAGATGGACAGCCTGTTACCTTGGAGGGAGAGGCACTGAACTTGTGCAAACCAGGCAGTTGCTGGTGGATCCTGATTTGTTGCACGTGTTCTTAGAGCGTATACTAAATTCAGGACACTGCTAGCAGTACTAACCTTCAAGCAAATCAATTCTAGTCCTTTCTGCTCCATCCTCAGTGCCACTCTAAGCCTGCTTAGTCCAGAAATGTGGAAGTCAAGTAGGGTCAGGGCATCAGTGAGATGGCTCAGCAGGTTAAGGCGTCTGTCACTGAGCCTGATGACCTGAGTTTGATGCCCAGGACCCATACGGTGGGAGAAGAGAACCAAATCTCTCAAGTTGTCCTCTGACCTCCACCTGCATGGATGTGGGCACACACACACACTAAACACAAAAAAGACAGGATCAGGGGCTGGAGAAATGGCTCAGAGGTAAGAGCATTGGCTGCTCTTGCAGAGGACCTGGGTTTGGTTCCCAGCACTCATGTGGTGGCTAACAACCATCTGGAACTCCAGTTCAGGGGATTCAATGCTCTCTTCTGGCCTCCATGGACATTGCATGCACATACATGTACATTGTGTGTACATACATGAAGGCAAGACACACATAAAATTTAAAATTTTTTAAAAAATTTAAAAGACAGTGTCAGGGCTAGAGAGATGACTCAGTGGTTAACAGCACTGGCTGCTCTTGCAGAAGACATGGGCTTGATTCCCAGCACCCACAAGGCAGTTAAAAACTGTCAAAAACTCCAGTTCCAGGGGATCTGAAGCCTCTTCTGACCTCTGTGAGCATTGCATGACAAAGGTGCACTTACATGCATGCAGGCAATATACTCATACACATAAAAATAATTTAAAAATAAAATATTTAAAAGACAGGGTCAGGATTTCCACTCAGGTGTGAGATGGGACACAGTATATCAAAGTTCAGAAGAATGAACAAACATAAAGATGTTCCTCATTCCTGCATCATGGAAGTGAGAGAATCAATGGGCTGCTGTCTATGGAGCATCTTAAGTTCTTCGGAGCAGTGAACTGAAACCTGGTACTGAGGAAAATGCTCTGCATCTATGCTCTGTGAACACTGAGTCCCCCAAATGTGGCTACCGCCATCAAGGAGCTTAATTTTTCACTGTATTTAATTTTAGCTAATTATACTTTTAAGTATAATTAAGCCTCACAAGGCTACCGTAACAAACTGGTGCTTTAGAGAATGGGCGCCAGCTTTGCTTTTGTTGCCATTAATAGAAAACAAAAGCAGTCTTCAGTGAAGAGACCACAGCTTTACCTTGAGAACCACTCAGTACCAGGCCCAGCTCAGCGCAGATGGCAGCACAGGTAATCTCATAGTCATGGCCTGTGAGGATGGCCCGAGGAGTGCTGGTCTCACCTAGAGAGAGAAGAAAAGAGGCAAATCGATTCAAGTGCATAAAGATTAAACAACTTGTTCCTGATTCTGATCAATGCCTAAACCTGTATAGTTTGGGAACAAGAACGTGACAAAAAAAGAAAAAAAGAAACTATTTTAGGACTAGATCCAAACTTTCCTATACTTTGAAGTCCATGTGTTTCTGAACTTGAAGGATTTTTTAAATGCAGTTATCTAACAATAATCGTTTAAAGTTCCAAGCTAAAGATGATAAAACCTCTATTCAATGCTGTTTGAGACACTTTCCAAATATAAGAAATGATCCCTTCAATTAGAAAGATGAGTCTAAAAATAGGGACTTGATTGTAATAAACTCACAAATACAAACATAACACAGCTAGGTAACTAGACAAATCAATTCTGAACTATGCCTAAGTCTGTACAGTTTGAGAATCTGTCCAAGAATCCTTACAATAAACTGATTCTTCTTTTAAAGGGACTTGGGCTTAATTTACATTTCCAAGAAAGGTCTCCTCCACCTCCACAGGCCACTGCAGCCCCCATATTAAGACAATCTGAACTAGGATTTTCACCTCCAAGCAGCCTTCCTTTAAATCTCTGTTACCTCATGTATTTTCTGGATACATAAATCTCACATCTCCAGGTATACATCCCTTTGCCTCATTCAAAGAGCAGAGGGAAAAACAACCCCTCTGTGTAAGCCTCTGAAACAGGAGTTCTTCTTAGGGAGTGGGTCAATGAGTTCTTCCAAATTTCTTGCAAAATATGTGCACACTAGTTGGACTCCTTGGGTTATAGATTTTTTAAAAATGGATGACTTAAATTTGGAGAGAATAGGGGCTATATGATAAAGATACATAAATGTATGAAATTTTCAAAGAATAAAAAAATAGGTGCACAGGCCTGTTTTTCTGGGTGGCAAGGAGGGAAATAGGCTTTACTTAAGGTACAGAGATATATGGTCCCCTAAAGGCAAGAGTTCTCTGAAGGAGTCTTCACTTGTGTCTTGTCTAAAGCCAACAGCGACTCAAGGTCTAGTGTGGCACATGACGGGTGTCCTGTGTGCACTGTGGCATGAAGCCCACGGCTGTGTCTCACGGTGCCTCTAATGGCTTCGGTGACTACATATACTTCTGAGTGAGAGTTCAGTCTGTAAGGGATGTGCCACACTGGCTGTATGTTGGGCCCCAGATGCCAGGCTAGCTAACATGCGTAGAGAAGGGAAGACCTCAATTGACAAGCTAACAGGCCAGGGAAGAAGGGGAACAAGGGGCCTGGCTCATTTTATTTCAGGTTTAAAAACACTGGAGTGGTGGCATAGCTACCTAAATTAGAAAGTTTACTTGATATTTCCAGATAAAAAAGAATCTCTCATAGAACTCCTTTTTTCTTACATCCACACATTTGGAAAAAAAAAAATTGACACAAATAATATATTATAAATCTATCAAAGTTTTCCTAAGTTACAAATGATTTTAATGTAGTGAGATTTTTGTTTTAAATTTAAATGGTTTGAGATTCCTCAATGGAAAGTAAAGGTTTGAAGGAAAATAAATGAGAAAAACGAGAGCAATTTACATAGAAGCTGAAATAAACAAAGGACAGACAGGGCCTGTGAAAGGCCAGCAGACGCCCTCAGGTCGGCCTGTCAAGAATATCTGCGCAGGAGCTTAGTGGAAGGTGGAGATGACTCGTAACTGTTTTTCTTTAATTCAAGAATGAATGAGTTGAGCTGTGAATTGTCTAGGATTGTGAAGTCAGAGGGTAAGAGGCTGCAGAAAGCAGGGTAAGCTGTAAGTTTTCTCCTTTCTGAACACAATTTCTGTTTGATTTGCTTACAAAATACAAATGTCCATGAATGCAAAAAATACCAAATTGCTTTCCATTACAAAAATCAGAAGACATATATACATACATATATACATACAAAATAACATCAGGATGAATAAAAGGGTTTTCTTTTCCTGTGGCCTGATCTCTAAATGCGGGGCTGTTCAGTGCTGGACTTGGGCTGCAAAGTTTGGCAAAATGTTTTCTAGTCCAGGAAACAGGTTAGACAGTTCAGGAAATGTGAAGGGGTAGGGAGAGAAACACAACAAATTAAAAGCATAAGGTAGAGTGAGCATCTTCTCAGGTAGCTGGTTTTACAAATACTCATTAGATCTACAGTAAAAAACAAAAACAGAAGCAAAAAACCCAACTGTGCTCAACTTGCCTTGTGTAGGGAACCCCTAAATTCAACAATACGTGAAAAGAAAAGCCATCTGCAGCTTCCTTATCTGCAGTGCTGATGGAGCGTTCTTCACACTTTCTCCTTATGCTCAAAATAAAAACCAACTGGATCTTTGGAAGTTCCAGCAAACCAAGAGCTTTAAATATTAAAATTTCACTATTACCAATATAATTCTACAATATGGGCTTGAACCAAGCAAACTGCTTGAGCTCAGCAGACATTCTGGGAATCACTTGAAATGAAATTAAGGACAGAGGAGATCATTGGAGACAGAACGCAGGTTCTCTATGGGGCTCATTTTATTTCTCTGACTCTAAATATGTCACCCTGGCTCACAGAGAAGCTGGGTGATAGCATCACACAGAAAAATGCAAGGCCTCGTCGCATCTGAGTGTAGAAAGCCCAGAGCAACGGGCTTTGGTGGCCGCCCTCCCCCTGCTTCTCCTGGCCACTTCCTGGCACACCAGCATGACTCAGGGCCATGAGCACAAGCAAGATGATGCTGGCCATACATTCCTTTTTAGACTCCAAAGCCATCACCAATCTCTCACTGGAGTTTTTCAACTAAATAATGAGCAGGAAAGCCTTCTGAAAAATACCAGGTTAAATCTTTTGATAAAAATGTTCAGCTGTTAATAGATGCTAACGGTTTGTGCCTTTGCTTTCTCGATAGCACGAGCTAGGACCTCACCAAAGCAGAACAGAGTCCCTTAAGAACCTTTTCAAGTCTTACTGCTTGAAAAATCATCATGGTTTTCAATAATGCTGGGAGAAAAATGTATCTTGTTGGTAGTTTTAAGAAGTTCCACTTCAAACTTCTTAAAGAAAAAGAGAAGGACAGACTTCTAGGACTGCTTTGAAAAGCTCAAGCAATTACTTCAAAGGAAAGGGGTCTTTCTATGAGGGAAGGGTTATGAGCACTGATGCAGATCCTACCAAAAGCTGAAAAGGAGACTCAGTGTATCTTTAGTGATGATGGTCTTAGAGGAAGATGAACAGGTCAGATGAGACTAAAGATAGCTCAAAGCTTGCCAGAGATCCCAGACAGTTTTTACAGGTTTGTTTTGTTTTTTAACAGTTTATAGCAGTGAACTATCAGTACTAACTTACAGACTCTTAACAACCCAACTTGCATTTAAACAGCTAAGAGCGCCATAATACCCACCCTGTTGTTAGCTTATATACTGGTCCTGCACTTCAACATATTAGAATTATTATAACACCACTGGATGGAAAATAAATGTTTTCATTAAATGTGTTTCTTTGGCACCCTCATAATATGTTTCTTTATCAAATGGACTCTAAACCTTAAAATTTTCTATCTAAAAGAATAAAGGTAATTCCTCTACTATCTTGCTTATAAATATCAAATGAGAAAGATAATTTTTCAGGTCTATTTACATTAAAGTAAAGGAGAAAAATAATCCATGTAAAAATATACTAGACATATTTTTTGGCAAACTTTTAGCTCTTTAAAAAAAATGAAAGACGTTCTTGATATCTCTGGTATCATCACCTCAGTCTTATGAAAATTATATCATTTCAAAATTTACTATACAGTTCTCATTAGCAACTTAATATTATTAGCAGAGCAAGTCATTGTAGTTCACTATTTCAAGAATATCTATTATCTATTATGAAATGAAACAAGCTCTACATTTTCCTTTTTTTTTTTTTTTGTCTGTTTGAGACAGGGTCTTCCTGTAGCCCCAGCTGACCTGGAACTTGCTATGAAGATCAGGCTGGCCTTCAACTCACAGATCTGCCTGCTTGTGTCTGCAGAACACTGTGCTGGGATTAAAGGTGTGAAAATAACTTGATTTAAAGTGGTCAGTGGTATCTGAGGGTACAGCTCAGTGGTACAGTGCTTACTTGTGTAAGGCCCAGGGATCAATGCCCAGCACCACAAAATCAGAAATTAACTGGTCATTAAATCCACTTTCGTTTATCTTACTGTAAACCTGCAAATTATGATTTTAAAGATCAAAAATACTGTACTGAAACCCAAGCTGCTTATTATAACTACTTTATATGCAAAACCCAACATTTAACATGAAAGTCTTTAAGTAAACAAAACTGGTAAAATTTTCCACATCAGTAAAATCTAGTATATCTAAAGAAAACAAAAACCAAAAATGAAACTTGATTTGCTTTAAAAAATCAATAGGGGTGACTTTGAAATTACATGTTTGCTAAAAAACTACACAAGTTCTGAAGTACAAAGAGACTTAAAACAAACAAAGCTAAATATTGTGCAAGATATGTAAGCCATTTCCTGAAGACAAATATTTCTATTTACACATACTGTTTGTTGTAATAATTACACTTGATTGATACAAATTGTTCATGTGAAAAGCAAATAGTTTTCTCGTGTGGCTCACCGTAATGCTAAATCAAGAACGGAAATGGCTTTTTGCTGATAAATTTTTTCCTGATAAATGCTTCCTAAGCCTTTTTCCATTAGCCTTCTAATTTTTCCGATGGGAATTCTACCTTTTAATTATGCAGAAACAAATTATTTGACGTTTGTACTATTCATTCCATCTCCACTGTCCTCTTCCCCTGCATCCATCAACTTCTTTTTAAAAAAATATTTTATTTATTATTTTTATTTTATGTGTATGCGTGTACTGCCTGCATGTAGGTAAGTGCACCCGTGTCGTGCAATGCCTGTGGAGGACAGAAGAGGCTGTCGGATCCCCTGGGACTGGAGTTATGGACAGTTGTTAGCTGCCATGTGGGTGCTGGGATTCGAACCCGGGTCTTCTGCAAGAACAACCAGTGTTCTTAACCACTGAGCCATCTCTCCAGCCCCTCTCAATTTCGGTTATAAAAACTCTTTTCAATAGAAAATGATCCTATGCTTGCATAAGTGCCAATCCCGAGATGATTCTTATTTTTCTTTCTTGTCAAGGAGAAATACACTTTAGTTTCTTAAAATTGTACCTTGATTTCTCCCATCCTGCCTTGTCTTAGACTTTCGAACTTTCCCTGACCTGCCAACAGGAGGAAATGCTGCAGATATATTACAACAATCAGGTGTCTTTCCCAATTTTACGTATCTCTTATCTCTCATTGTCAAATAAGACATGCTTATAAAACATATACTTTAGTAAAATATGAAGAAAATGAAAATGTGCTCCAAATTTCCACCAACTAGAAGTAAATATTGGTAACATTTGCCTAGCTATTATTCAGGTTTTTGCATGCATGCGTGTGTTCATGTGTGCATGCGTATGTGCAGCTATACCATATTCTAGCAATAGACAAATCCTACTTTTATATTTAAGAAAGAGGGAGGTGCACAGATCACAGTTTCAGGGTATTTTCAGCCTCTTAATATTTTCTTTGAGAGCCTACATGATGACAATCAGTCAGGTACTGGTAATGTGTACCTTAGATCAATTCTAGCAATTTCTTGAAATTTAAATCTGAGCATGAAGTATTAGGCAAGCTTCTTTAGTATGGCCTCCTGAAGTCTACATATGAAGATATTCAGTTTTAGTTTAAGGGCATAAATCATCAGTTCTCCTGTCCTCATATTTAGATGGCTAGAGCCCATGGGCTGAATGGTATAGTCATTTTTCTCTGCAACCAAACAAGGTAAATAAATGTGATATATTGGCCCATCACCCCACCACTCTGCATATGGTGCACATTAAGGTTGTATTCATTTGCCATATGAATATAATTCCTTTTACCACATCTACTATTAGCTGCAAGCAGTAAATACAGGGTTGTTTTGCTGGAACTCAAGGGCCTGCATTACATCATGGGGCACTAAACATCCTGGACCTTCTGGAGAATTTCATAGACATACTTTTAATGTCACCTGAACTTGAACACTGCCAGCATACGACTTCAAACCCCTACTTCATGAATTCTTCAAGAAAAAAAAAAGAGAGAGAAATATATGGTAGTCAGCACAGTGGGCCTGGCTATGGATGAGGTACACGTGAGAAGTAATGTCCCAGACAGGAAAACAATCTGACCCAATCCCTGCCATAAAAAGCCCACCTGTTTCAAGCACTGCTTTCGCACTGAAGTGAATATGAAGAGCCTAAGCTTACAATGCGACCCAAACAATTTTCCCCCAAACTGTAGCTCACTGAAGACCTGTGATCAATGACAGGAGCTAATCTCAGGACAAACTGTAGTGCGAAGTGCTTTGTTTCATTAGGCATAAATTGTGCTCTCTTTTTCCTTAAAACATTTATTGTAAAGTCCCAAGTCCAGGTTAGGGTGGAAACAAAAGGATAAAATGATTTCTGTTTAAAAACTCATATGGCTCAACACATTGTATAAACTCTGACACTGTGACCCATAAGTAATATATCATGGGCAATTAGAAACAAAGTACACCTGCGTTACTAAGCGCCACCTTTCCCATTAGCCAGTGTTACGTCCCCAAATGCATCCAGCAGATGGCGCTCTAGGCCACCTACTTACAGAGAGGAACCCTGCACTACAGCCACGTATTATTTTGCTAAGACAAAGAATAAAGATTTATCAGTAGCTTTACCAAAACATATTAGGCTTTATGATAAAAAGGACATAATTCCCAAATATGTGCACAAAAATATACATATGCATAACCACATGTGGAAGAGGTAGCCGGTAAATAACTTGCACCTGGACACGTTATGATAGGACTTCTCTTTCAGACTAGATGAGTCGTCTGTGTGTGCATCAGTGGTATTTATAGTCATATGGCAAGATCATTCTAAATTCATTAAAAAAAAATTTAGAATGCCTTAAAGTTAGAATTCATTTTTAATTATAGCAGGAGTGTCTCATTAGGGTGATACTAGTAAAAATTAACAACAGGAGGATTTACGGTAATGACTTAGGTGATTGATGAGAGTACAACAAAATGAAGTTTTAGGCAGAGAAAAAGCAGGGCAGCTACGGCATACAGTACTTTCCAAACAGCTCTGCGGTCTGTTAGTGCTAGCCTTATGGTTAATAAAACCTTCTTTCTAATTAACGGTGCTGAAACAGTCTTAAAGAACAGAATCTTGTTATGAAAAAAAGTCTTATTTTTTCAGTAGACGCCATTGCCACAAGGAGAAAGCTGATATAGATTAGCATGTCTGATTGCAAGAGGGAAAAAAATGCCACCTTTCCATCAAATCAAAACCAGAAACCCAAGAATGGAAAAGTACTTTACTGAAATACTGCACACACAAATCTATGTGATGCCCTCATGCTCGGCAACCATTTGCTCCAAAAGCTAATCAACTGTACTTTAAAAAATTACTTAAAAATTAAAAAACGAACTGCCTCATAAGCAGTTCTTAAAATTCAAGTTTGTGATTTATTAATATAGAATAATGAATAAATATAACAAAGTTGTATATTTCCACCTTGTTTATCTAAATGCTATCATGTCCAAGTTAGAAGTGTTTAAAGACCAATTCAGTGCAACGAGACAGCACATTTTCTTCAAAAACTGGAAATGGGCTGTCTGGACAGCATTATTCTGAAGGAAAAACAAGTAACTCAAGGGAAAGCCTTTTGCTCGACAAGATTTTGTCCTAAAATACAAGGCTGAGGGTAAGAGAGGGGCTGAGCATCCTGTAGAAAGCATCTTTCATTGAAATCCTCTTGGTTAATATTACAAAACCATCCACAACCAAATGCAATCCTATCTTCAGCTTTCTTCTCACTGGGAAAACTGCATTCCACAGCAGATAACCACTGCAAGACAACAGAGCCAGAGATGAGAAACGGGCTACAGGAAAGTAAGCCTTTCCTGCGTAATCTAGATGAGTTTCTTCAAACATGAGTCATTTTTAAAGACCCAAATTATACTATTTATAGGTTTCATCCAAGCTGAGTTAGCTTGATTTTTTTTTTATCTAACAAATATACATACTAATACTGGATAAAATGATGTTAAAAATAGTTACATAGCTATCAACATTATAAAAAAGCAGCAATATCAGATTTGAAGAAAATAGTATATGACCCTTGCAAGCAAAATTAGTATTCCCATGATTTTTAAATAAAAAAATAAAATAAGCTGAATAAGGCCTTTAAAATGCAGAAAAAAGCAATTGGTTGGGTTTTCTTCTACTTACTTTTCTTCCTTTCAAGAAAGAAAGTCTTAAATAAAAAATCTGAGGTTGAAGTATTAATGCTTGCTTATAGGCCATACTGCGGCAAGTAGATGTATGAAAATGCTGGGCCACTTCTTAAAGGGCATCTTTGTGGCATCTACGAGACACAATTCAGGAATGCCTGTACCTGTGCCTGAAATCCTCCTCTGAGGGGCTCTGGCTTCAGCAGCTGCTTTGTACAACCATCAATGAGCCAGAGGTTCAGAAAATTGAACCAGCTTGCAGGAATGTTTAAACCAGTTTACACACAGTAAAATGTCTGGTTTTGCTATTTCCTTCTGAAAAGCTTAAACTGGCTTTTTCATTTTTCTCTTCTAATGTGTATAAACTCTCATAATATGAAAAAGTACCTATTTGTCTTTCTCCCAGATTCATCCTTCAAAACTCAAGGAAAATCAAATTGGAACATCGGATATTACAAAAGGGTCAGAAAGAACAAGGTTCAGTTTGAGAAAGGTAATATAATTTAGTCAAAATACATTACAATTTTCTGAAATTTGTATTAGATGGGCTATGTTCTGATTTTTTTCTCTTCGGTCCTAGCACTACTGGGTGTTAACGTCCACCACCGTACAGACACGGAGCACAGATGGAGGCTTCTTATGAAACTGTAGCATTTTAATACTTACCCAAGATGGTGTTTGTGTGATTTATTTGCTCCGAGCATCTTGTGCTTCTGATAACACCTGAAGGCAGTTACTGCTGTTGTTTTTATTTTATAGACAAGCAAGAAGGACCACAGCAAAGCTAGGAACTTAGATTTTTCTTTTACTACAAATCCCAGGATTTGATCATTCCTTGAATCATTGTTTAAATGATATGCATATAAAAACCATCTCTAGGGCAATTTATAAAGTACTTAAATATATAACATACATTTAAATACATGCATATATCTTTTAATATAGACACATAGATGTAAAATACCCTGGAAAACCTTGTTTTCTAATTTTAAACACACGTAAGTCTCTGAAATGCTACAGCAATTCCACGTAGCTATTTCTCAGAATTCAAACTGGTAATAACTGCATAATACTGAACGCAATTAAGTCTGGTAAAAACACAAAGACTCAAATATCTGTGTGATACAGCAATGTGAATTGGTATACACATGCATAAAACATGAAAAAGGTTTTCCTATATACTTTGAGATAAATAACAAAGTGGTAGATTTATGCATTATCTATGTCAAATGTAGGTTTGCCTGAGATAATTTATTTAATCTTATATTTAAAGCAACAGGAAAAAAGAAATTGAAAGTAGTCACTCAACCTAGGAGGCCACAAAGGAAGAGGAGTCAGAATGCCAGTACCCACAATAAAAAGAACTTGTAGTACATTTTATAGAGCATGAAAAACAAAATGTCTGAAGTTTTAATCTTTAAAAGCTTATGTTATTCTATATCAAACAGAGGGCCCTGTGTTAAGTATGAGAAGAAACCTAGTCTTCCACAGCATCCACACACTACAACTTGATCAGAGAAATGACACTGGATTACCCACAATATCAGAATCTTACAATTATTTTCCCTATTCTAGTCACATAGATTATTTCTGTAAGAGACAGAAATATGTCCATTTGACATCAACTGAATAAAACTTGTGTTTATGATCTAATACAGTCTATAATGTATCTAATAAGAAAAGTTTTGAAAAATATTTCATACCTAGTTCTTTTAAAATTATACTAGCATCTTACTAAAATTTTTTGAACAAAGTTCTCACTCATACAAATAGTATCCATAACTTGATAGGAGTCAATCCAGAATATGAAGGGCTGAAATATATTCATGCTGCTTTGCAGTTTGGGGCTAGGCCACAAACACAGTGCAGCACAGTATCCAGGTAACAGCATGATACTTCCTTAACCAAATACATTGCGACTTGCTTCAAATTAAGAAACTGTAAATATTTAAGAGCAGTTAAAAAGCTCTACCTTGAGAGGTAAAAATCTAAAGCCACTCTTATAGGACCCCTCACTGTTGCTGTAATCATTTTAATTAAATTCTTGTTTTCCAGGTGATCCCTTGTTTTTTCCCACTTTTTAATGTGTTTTTTCTTAAAGCCATCTCTTTACTGCAGCTGTGTGCGACTGATTGTTTTAATGGTGTCGCTTCCCTTTTGCTGTCTGTGAATTACAATTTTAAATGGTCACACATTTTTTTTTGGTTTTGTTTTACTGCCTTCAGCAGGGCTTCATAAAGATGTTAAGGGCTGCTGGTGAACATTTTATTTCCCATCTGAAAAACCAAGAGCCAATTTGAATATTCTGTATTGGCCTTTTATGACCTGTTTTATCTTTTAATATGTAAATGAAAGCATAATTTTATAAGGATGTAGATTTCCATGAAATTATAATTTTTCTTTTGCTCTTTTAAAAACATGAATTCTACAAACGGTGATATGTTATTTCTCTTTGGTGTTATGGTGGTGTTCATGAGTGAAACACCTCTACTTTAGGTGGCGACAGCCATTTGCAATGAAGAACTAGCATTTCTGAATGAGAATAACCTATACCACGAAAACTGAGATTTTACATGTGGCTGTTAATTATCAGTGATGATGAATGTTTTAGTAATCAAGCCATCTAAGTCAATCTTAAATTATCAAGACATTAAAACTACTTGGTAATTCAGTTTCATTCTTACCATAGTTCTGTCCTTCCCTCAAAATATTCTTCTACATCACTTATAAAAATTCATTAAAAAAATGAGCCGTACTTACTGCCTGGGTTATCTCCAATCCCACTGCTTTTTCCATTCCAGTACCACAGTAGAAGGGTGGCATCACGTGACCCAGAGAGAACATAGCAATTTCCCCCAATATATGACTCGGAGCGAGTGAGGCAAGTGACAACATCCCAATGGCCAAACACCACTTGGATCAATTTTCCTGAAATACAGAAGAATTTTCTTTTAAGCTGCTATTAAAGATAAAGCAAGCTTCTATTAAATATATACTTTGTAAGACAACAATGCTATGTTATTCAGATCCCGATAATTCAGATTTTATGAGAATCTGACTTCATATATATTACTAACAACAGTAAAAAAAAATCAGTTGAATATAGTGATAACATTTTTGAAAGGCATATGTTAAAACTATTTCAACAAACAATATTTGAGGACCAAGACACCATATCTTTATAAGTGGCTACAATAATTACAAAAGAATAATATTATTGGTTAAAACAGGCCCAGGAGAACCCTCATACTGGAACCATTTTAACACTTTCTTGAGTTATTATATGACTCAAAACAACAAAACCATTGCCTTCTGGTGAGAATACTCCGGAACTCAGATTTCACTAATATAACTCCTTCTCTGAATTAATGAAGACTAAATGTATTTCTTCTTTTTTTTAAGGTCACTTTGGAGACAGTTCCTACTTTTCAAACCAGGATTACATGGACTAACTTCTGGTGAAAGGATCAATTTACTGGGATTACAATTTGAGTCAAGTCATTCTTTTTTTGTTTTAATTGTCTGAATGATGAAAATTCCTCTGGGGGTGATGATGAAATCAAGATTCCAGTGGTTTAATGGTGATGACCAAGGACAGCAGAGAGGAATCTAGTTATTTACTATATAGCCAGAGCTTCAGACCCAGGAAAGGGAGCCATACAACAGAATCAGAAACAAAAAAGCCCTTGATTTGTAAAATCTTTGTTTAATCTGAGATTGTGGTATAATTCACATAGAATTGTCTAAAAGAATTAAATGCCTGTAGCAGCAGCCCCTCCATGCCATCCTAGTTTATTGCTGACATTTTCCTTTGAAAAGTCTACAAAATGTACAAATGAATATTACAGAATCTCTACCCTTATTATTTAGCATGGCTTTAAAAAGAAGTAGCTGTGTCAATAGAAGGACAAAGATAGACTTCAAATGTTAAAGAGACTGAAAAAAATTAATATGCCTAAAAAGCGTCTGAAAAATATACTCAAAAGCCTAAGGTCTCAATCAAGAGCTGGCACTGAAGTGTATTTAACTTTTCAAGATAATAATACCTATGAAAGTATTCATTTAAAAATCTAAATTCTTTTTTTTATTGCAATAAACTGGAGATTTTTATAAAGCCTTCAAATTTAGAAATAAAATACTGAAACACATTTTTTCTTAGGTGAAAAGTCAAATACATGACTCTACTCATGAGTGGTAGTCCTGCAGAGCCTACCATTAGCAAGTTTAAAATCATACTTTTTTAAACTACAAATTGCCAAGTTATTAAAGTATATTTTTCCAGATGTGATTAAAGGAGAGCGGGCATCAGTTAAAACAGGTATTTTAATTGTTAAATGTGCCAAGTGTCCTCTGGATTTTTTCATTCTAAATTGACACTAAAATATTTCACAAAATCAGATTGTATCAATGAAGTATATGTGAAGAATTCAAGATTTTTAGAATAAAAAAGTCAAAAGACCAAATTAAATATGAAAAGTGTAAAAATTTTTACTTCATTTTCTAGTGAAAAAGTTTACTAGTAAATGGGTTAGATTACAACAGGCCTGGAGGGGCGGGGAACCCAAAAGCTAGGCTGCTGACTCGGCTCTCACTGATGATTAAAGAACTGCGTGTTAATCAGGGAGTTCTAACTACTGA
This sequence comes from Nannospalax galili, assembly GCF_000622305.1. NCBI lineage: Eukaryota > Metazoa > Chordata > Mammalia > Rodentia > Spalacidae > Nannospalax > Nannospalax galili. Next base: position 737,213 of record NW_008356258.1, read on the forward strand.
AGGAAACTCAGTAAACCATGTTGAGATTATGCTTTGGTCACAGAGTATCAACAGTGACTTCTGCTTTAGCCTATCCCTAAATGTGGGAGCACTGAAACTTTGGAAGTGATTTGAATACTGCCTTCAGGAATAGGCTTGTCTCCATTTTGGAGACCAGCAACTCAGTGGGGTTTCAGGAGTGAAGGTACCAAGGAGACCCAGGTGTTCCTGGGGCCCTGGAAACTAGTGTCTCACCAAGAACAGCTGTTCACTGGGGAATTTACTTAATTTCCAACTCCTGTGGGGACCAGGTAGAAAAATTTAACTGTGAAAGCAGGGCGCATTCATTATGAGGGAGAATTTGCCAAGGTTCCTGTTAAGTCTCCTTTGCTCTGTTTCTCCAGGGTCAGTGTGAAGAATATAAATGCTCAGTTGCTGTAGTTTCTTTCTTTCTTTTCTCTCTCGTTCTCTCTTTTTTTTAATTCCTACTGTTTTACTTTTTACCTCAATTGGCCAAAATTATAAAGATTCAACAAATATTTATCTAGCATCTACTCGGTGCCAAGCATTAGGCTTTTTAAAATGTATACAGTAGTGAACAGACATGGTCTCTGCCCTTAGAGTGTTTATAGTCTAATGGGGCAGACGAATATTGAACAAATAATGCAAACAGATACATAATGATAAATAGTGCTTAGTATTCTAAGAAAACAATCCAAAATCAGTGAAAATAATTAGGTGTAACAAACTCAGAATGGGCACCAGGGAAGACCTAAACAGTTACACCAAAGGAGTTTCGTATTTTAATCTAGCATAGCCTTATTCTCTACAGTTTATACTGGGCTCAATCCCGGAATACATTAATCTTTTTTAGGTTTTCTTTTCCCTGTTCTGGCAGCCTAACTTGGCAGTCTCTGCTATTGCTATGAGGTTGAGGTTCGCTTCTCCTAAATAAATCATAGTATATAAATACCTGCTGCTCTTTTCGGTAAATTATTTCCTGATAATCTCATAACCTTTATTTTTTGTCTCCTTTAATACCAGCCTACCTCTCCACACACTAATATCAAATACTACCACAACCACTAGAATATCCCTTTTTTGACAGAACAAATTTTCTAGTTAATGTTTTATTTGACAGCTGTGCTACAAATAAAAAAAATTCCAGCTTGGAACTCTGTACCACTGAATCTAAAATGTGGCCTGAAAATAATTCCGACTGCCGGGGAAGGTTTATTGTTGCCTCTGCTGTTCTGGTTCTGCCTCGAAAACATGATTTATGTTTCAAGAATTTCCTGTTACAACCCAAGTCTCCCAAGTCCCCCCCGAATCTAATAAGAGAAGGAATTTTTTTTTGCGTGCTAAAATCTAATTGAACTCAACAATTGTGATAGCTTTGGCATTATATATTACTGGCCATACAATTTTTCCCTTGTTTCTCCACCAAACTTAGGGGAAAAAATTAGTGGCTATTCTCTATTGTCATTAAAAACACAAACACATAGTTACAGTCACTGAAATTACTTTTAAATTAAACTAGCAGCTGTATACACAAGACATTAAGAAAGCTACTATCACTTGAGGTTTCTTGGGGTTTTTTTCTTCACATTTCTAGAAAACATAAATTTTTTTCTAAGTTAGGTCAGTCCCACGGAAATGAAGTTTAATATAATGCTACTTCTTACGAAACATTTTACAAGCTGAGACATGTTTTTTAAAAACAGGGTACTGCAAGCTTTCTGGAGGGAAAGAAAGAAATGGCATCAACTTTGTTAAGTCTAATGTAACATGGCAGGCCCACGAGGAACTGAGGGTAACAAATTACAGTGGTTTCAAAATTAACCAAGGATTGGTGGCACCTGTGTGAGCTGCACAGCCCAACAGAGAATGCTGCATGTGAAGTCAGGGCCAGGACCAAGTTCCAGGTCTGTCGCCACTGACCACTTACATTTCAGTAAGTTACTGAACTTTCTACATTTCAATTTATCATCTAAGAAGATGGGATAAGGATGCCTGTATACCTCACAGGATGTTTGTGAGGCTGAAATAATATGTATGCCAAAGAATTTTCTAAGTTTTAAAAAAGAAACAAGCCTGAATTCCTGATTGAATACAGGAATTAGTAGTATTGCATGAAGATAAAGCTAGCTTTACTTTACAAACATTTAGTATTTAATGCTTTTAAAAGAAAAACAAGGATATATCAACAAATCCAAAAGCTTCCACATGTCAAAATCAGATGCTGATACAATTTATGATTCCACTTATATGACCTGTGGAAAAGGCCAATCCTAGAAATGTGAAGTACTGGATGCCAGGGCTTGGGGGTCTGGGAAGAAGGTGACATCCAACAGGAGCCATGAGGGAATCTGGGGCCATGGAGCTGTTCTGCTCCTTGAGAGATTGTGACACAGTAATTTAATTATATGGATTGTCAAAACGAACAGAACTGTAAGCCAGGTGTGGTGGCATACACCTTTAATCCCAGCACTTGGGAGGCAGAGGCAATGGGATTTTTGAGTTCAAGACCAGCCTGGTCTGCCATAGTGAGTTTCAGGCCAGCTAGGGCTACACAGTGAGACCTTGTTGGGGCTGGAGAGATAGCTCAGTTGTTAAGAACACTGACTCCTTTTGGGGAGGACTGGGTTTGGTTCCCAGCACCTACATGGTAGCTAACAACCATCTGTAGGCTCCAGTTCCAGAGGCTCTGACACCCTCTTCTGACCTCCACGGGCATTGCATTACATAGGTGCACTGACATACATGCAGGCAATGCACTCATAAACAGAAAATAAAAATAATAAATAAAAAATGTATGAACAAAAATAAGCAATCTAAAAGAATACTTAAGAAAATCTTCTAAGAGGATATATCAGGGTTAATCTAGAAATCTGTGAAGAAACAGGACATATCAAATCATACTAAGGCTCTTACTGTCATAATAACGAAAAGAATAGATTTGAATTTGTTATCAAAGCAGAAAATTCAGTGTAATAAATACATTTTAAGAAAACATCAATCCCACTGCAGTTTTACATGAAATCAGTGGAATTTTAGGTTCAAAATAATCCACCTTACAGATTGAAATATCTAGAAAAAGCCCAATTACTCAGAATGGTTTGAGTGATGATGTTTTCTTTCAGAACCTATATAATAATGTGGTAAGTTATTAGAAAATGGAATTCAATTTCCTAAAGCAAAAAAATAAATAATAATTTATAAAAACATTTTTTAGGGCTTATTCTGTAAATAATCCAACTGGAGAGAACAGTTTTCCCCTACTCTGTTGGTAATGTTAGACTAGTATCAAAAAAGAAATTTTAAAGGCAAACTCCTTGAAGAATCAAGGATGTTCAGTGTACCATACTTGTTAAGACAAGAGTAAGGACTCACGCATTTTATGATTATCAAGTCTGAAAGATTATTTGTTGCAAAGCATTTAGTTAGCAAGTTCAATTAAACAAAATTTCCCATTCCCACAGTGCTTAATCACAATACAGACACATCTTTATTTCAGTTGAAATATTATCAATAAATTTTTCTCTTTTGACAGCTTCTAAAATACTTTAAAGAGACTCCATTAAATTTCTCAAGGGTTTGAATTTTTGATGTGAAAAAGATGTACAAACTTGCTTTGGATTATATCTGCTGTGACAATACTGAGTTGACCTGCCTTTCCCTTAGGGAGGTACATATAAACACATAAACACGTGTAAACTTTTATATGTTAACAAGAGCACCTGTCACACAGGAAATCAGCAGTCAGTTACTTTTCTTCAAGATGGTGTAGTTTTCAGCAAGATTCTGTGCAGAACTGGGGGGAGACAAGATATCTGTTCCCAAAAGATATACTTAATGAATCTTTCCAGTAAGGAAGAGAAAAATTTAAATAATATGAAAAAGGAAGTATAGTTCTAGGTTTGAACATTTACCATATAATTACACATATGTGCTTGATATTTACATACGTGGTTTCGCCTTCAAAGTGAATCATTTATTCTGTACTTGGGGAAACAAAACAGCCATTAAAAAACTGCCTCTTAAAAACATGCCAAAGCTAACTTAATCATAGACCATCTAATAGACTATTTATTCTATAAATTTCAGAATCCTGTTGTTTTGGAAGGAAGAAGATGAGAAGGTATTCTTAGCTACTCAATGCTATTAAGTGATACATTTTGGTTCACTGATGAAGAAAATAAAAATTACCTGTGTCTGTGGAGTAGACTCGGAAACTCTTATCCCAGAAGCCACAGACGAGAATATAGCGGTTGTCAGAGGTGATGACAAAGCATTGAGAATGAACTTGGATGCTCTGGTCCAGAAGGTCAGTTATCTGCCTCCTGTGCATCCCCGTGCTGCTGGCTGTGAGAACAAAGACGAAGAAAGAATAACTGACCTTTAAGTAAAATATTTGAAAAACCACATGGGCAAATATATACAATTGCCAGAAGAACGTAGGTGGCTATATTCAGCATCTCTGGAAAAATGTTTTGCTTAGAGGGAAGAAATAACAGCGTACAATTTTAAAATAGCATACAATTCATAGAAAATGCTTTCTAGCTCTTGGGCAGGACCAAAGTAGATTACAGCCTCTAGATCTTATCATAGTTCAGTTTGTTTCTGACAATCTCATTATGTCTATTGTCATGAGAATGGATTCATGTTGTGACAATCTATTACCTTTAACATTTTGTCACAAGGAAGAGATACTAGGATTTAAATGTCATATATTTGAAATATTGTAGCATCTTGTACTACTTTGGCTTTTCCAGGTCTTTAATTTGACTAGATGGGAACTCCCATTTCCCTTGTGTACAGCTCTACTTACATGTAAGCAAATGCAAGAAAGCCTAGTCAAGGTACTTATAACTGAAAACGTCAAAGCACGGCAAACTGCCACTTTCTTACTCCTTATTTAAGCAATAAAACAAGACAGTGTGGCAGTGTGCTCCAAGTGCTAGGAGTACCTGAAATGGGGTTTGTCACCAGGCACAGGCCAGGCACAGAGTGACACGAAGCACTTGGGAAGAGTCTGCCACTATCAGATGAGTTTCATTGAGATGTCTTTTTTGGTATTATAAGGCCAGAAAGCTTTGTTTTTAGTGTCTTTCCACTGCAAATAACGGTTCAAGAAACATTGCAAGAAACTTGATTGCCCCAGAAACAAGAATAGTACAAAGAAAATTTCTGCATCTAATTATTAAATTATTTATACCAGTTTACAATGTTTTGATGGAACAAACTATACATTACTGATAAAAATTAAAGCAGATATGTATTTTTTAATATTTTATTTATTTTTATGTATGAATGTTTTGCCTGCATGTATCTAAGTGCACACATACATGTAATGCCCATAGAGGTCAGAAAAGGGTGTCAGGGCTGGGCGTGCTAGTGCACACCTTTAATCCCAGCACTAGGGAAGCAGAGGCAGGCAGATCTCTGTGAGTTTGAGGCCAGCCTCAACTACCCAGCGGTTCCAGGCCAGCTGGGGCTACAGGGAGACCATGTCTCAAAAAGATAAAAAAAAAAAGAGTGTGCTGGATTCCCTGGAACTGGAGTTACAGTCTGTGTTAGCCACCATGTGGGTGCTGGGAATCGAACCTGGGTCCTCTGCAAGAGCAGGCAGTGCTCCTAACTGCTGAGCCATCTCTCCAGTCCCATGTATTTTATATTTATTGTATATCTAAATAATGTGAGGGTTTAATATAAGACCCCCAACATAAAACAAGCAAACAAAAAAGCACTCAAAATGCTTTCTGGTGCTGTGCTGTAAACCACTGAGGACTGAAATAACCCCCAACATAAAATATGCACCACAGTGAACATGAGGACATGCATGTATACATGTCAAATCCTACAGAGTCCTGCTTGTACCTGTTAATACAACGTACTCGTTTAAAATCAGCAGGTAACTGATAATGTGCCTTTTGGGGGTGGGGTTAATGGACTAGGAAGTAACAGCAATGGTAACATGGGCAGAATTCCACTTGGGGATCAGTTTTCCCTCTCACAGAAAAGGAAGTTGCTAGCAGACAAGAAAAAGGTTTTATGGATATGATAGTGAATCAGAGAGCGAAACTGTATCTGTGATGAAGATATATTTCAAAGTATTAGTGAAAAACAATGTATGTGGCACTTATTTCCCTGGTTAAAACCACACTTCATTATGCACAGAACCTTTAAAAAATGTCTATTCCTCTAAGTGACTATGCTATAAATTTTCACTAATTCTGGGGAAGAATGAGCATATACATAATTGAGGCACCACAGATTACTCAGGAGTAAAGGCTGATACCCATCAGCATACAGATAAACTATTTTTGTTTGTTTTGGTTTTTGGAGATAAGGGCTCACTCCTTAGCCTAGGTTACCCTTAAATTTTCTAGGTACCCCAGGATAGCCTTGAGTGCTGAGATTATAGGTGTGTACCACCACACTCATCAGATCAACTACTTTCTAAGCAAATACTTGAAATTTAACATTGAAAAGTCTCTCATCCATCCATCCATTCTTCATCCATCCAGCTGTTCATGTGTTGGTTTATCCTACCTATTTTACAACAGTCTTTACATTATCTTAGTGTTTTTTTCTAGCAAACTTAGAGGTTTAAGCTTACAGTATTTTTTTATTCAGTGAAAATTAGGTATATCTGATTAGATAAGCAGCATTCAAACTGGGACATGCCTACCCTTGGGTATAAGACTTCCTGAGGCCCAGATGGTTTTAAGGGAATCAATTTCTAGTTCCTCAACTTTCATATATTCTCTTGTCTGAAACTGATTTGTCTGAGAATTCTCCTGTGAGTTTTCTTTTCTTGTCTCTTTTTTTGCTTACCCTTCTAACATTAGATGAAACAATGCCATATTCCCTTCCATGCCTAATCTTACTCCAGGGGATTAAAATCTCTTGGGAGCCAAATACAGAACAATTCAAAAAACTGATGATACTAAAAAGTGAGTGCCTAAGTTATCATCATTCTGTAAGTCAGGTGGCTTTCAATAAACCAGAATGAGGATCAAATCATACTGTCAATTAATAGATCACTGAAAATAGGTTTCAATGACATTTTTAAAGTAAAAGATAATTATCAAACTATAAAATAATTATTAATAGGTTACTACATGAATTTTGCCACATACTAGCTAGAATGAGTTTAAAGTCTTGTATGACATTATTAAAATAACATTGCAACATTCCTCAGAGCTATAAAAACAAAATAATAGGAATAGACTTGTTGAACAAATCTTACTTCACTCAGCATTAAATATGCTCGACGCATAAGCTACTAGAGAGGAAAGTACTCCAGTTAGATCACTGGTCACTTATTTCCAATAAGTGTCTGCTTTTGTATTTCATAAATGTTTATTAAATTTTATTATGGGGTCAGTGGCAGAGTCTGTGAACACTTTTTAGGCCCATAGTTTGATCTCCATACCTCACTAAAAATGTAACTGTTTTAAGTATAATTATCCATAAGACAGCAGGCACACATGGCACACACCTATGATCAGAAGGCTGAAGCAAGAAGATTCTGAGTTCAAGGCCAGTTTGGGCTACACAGTGAGTTTCAGGCTGGTCTGAACTATAGAATGAGACTGTCACAAAAAAAAAAAGAAAAAGAAAAAGAAAAAGAAAAAGAAAAAGAAAAAGAAACAAAACAACAACAAAGAAAACAAAGAAAAATTGTACTGGTTACTCAACGTAATTAATTTTAAAAAGCTGAATCTTATGGTCGTAGAAAAATTGAAGTTTAAGTTTATAGACATATGTCTAACTTTCCATACATATTTTTATTGCTGAAAGGTGTAATAAGGTAATCAATTTTAAAGTGAAGATAAAATTCTACAGAGAAAATAGATTCAAAATATAAAATTCAAGGTAAGAATGGAGTAAGGCAAACTTTCCAGCTACTGAGAATTTTATATGGATTGTATATGTGATGTCAGGACTGATGTGCAACTCATGAAACAAATCTGGATTCATGGCTTCCTGCTGGAAGTGGAGGAACAGGATGTCAGCACTCTGCCCATGTCTTGTGCTCAGGACAGCAGGATGGACTCCCCTGGTATCAACGTGCACATGCCATTTTTTTTTTTTTTAAGGTTTTATTGGGACGGTCTCCCTGTAGCCCCAGCTGGCCTGGAACTCGATATGTAGACCAAACTGGCCTTGAACTCATAGAGATCTGCCTGCCTCTGCCTTCAGAGTGCTGGGACTAAAGATGTGTCATCACGCCCAGCTGCACATGCCATTCTTGTGGCTGTTACCTACAAGTTTAGGTTGAATTAAGGGATCTTGGGGGAACCAGTTAATTTAATTATTGATAGTTTTGAAATGTTTTTGTAAGAATAGGGCTACCATAGATGCAGCCATATGGAAGACTAGGAGATGGGATCACACTTACTGTTCCCATGGAAACAATGGTTTTGTGGTTTTTTTTTTTTTTTTTTGGTTTTTTTGGGACAGGGTCTCCCTGTAGCCCCAGCTGTCCTGGAACTCACTATGTAGACCAGGCTGGCCTTGAACTCACAGAGATCCGCCTGCCTCTGCCTCCCAAGTGCTGGGATTAAAGGCATGCGCCACCACGCCTGGCCCTGGAAACAATGTTTTATATCGATTTTTATTCACTTTTCAGATATGATACTAAAGTGTGCCCCTCAGCTACTGAGGAAGCATTTGTATCTTGTACAATAGCAGAATGGCCAAAAGCTTAGTGTTGTGACCCATTTTGTAAAGAAAAGCTTCTTGAAATTAAAAAAAAAATGTGCAGTATCAATTCATTTTGATATTGAGATTCTAGTGGGCATATTAAAAATGTTTTCTACTATGTCAGAAACTGTACCTATTTGAACTTATGGTAAGAACTTTTACATGTCAATGTTAAGATTATGAGAAGGGGGCTGGGATGTAGTTCAGTTGGTAGAGTGCTTGCCTAGCATGTACAAAGCCCTGGGTTTCATCTGCATAAACTGGGTATGGTGGTACACATGCCTGTAATCTCAGAATTTATGAGGTCGAGGCAGAAGGATCAGAAGTTCAAAAGTCATCCTTGCTCAGACATCTAGTTTGAGGCCAGCCTGGGCTACATAAGACCCTGTTTCTCAACAAACAAACCAATAAAAACGATTTATCAGAAATGACATTGTTTTTAAACTATTACTGTAGTGAGTGGAGGGACAGTTTGATGGCCAGAGATTTGGAAACCCTGCTGGTAAACTATGGCTGAATCTGACCTGCACTGACTTTAAATAAAAACTTCTATTGAAAAACAGTCATATTCTTTGTTCATATATCAGTTACGGTGATTTTGTGCTATTTTGAAAGAGTTAAATAGTTGTGTCTAAAACCTTATGACTCGTAAAGCTTAAAATATTTAATATTTGGCCCTTTACCAAGAAACTTGCCCACACTTGGCTGAATTCACTAATTATACTACAGAATATGCATTGCCATGTTTAAAGCAAACAGTGAACCCCTAATTCATAAAGAATGTTTTATATGCCTTAGCAAATGGGCTTCATTTTCCTGATTTTAAAATTATATAAGTAAGCATTTAGTTTTGTTTTTATTTTTAATATGTAGCATATAGTATCTAGCGAAAGCAAAATGAAATTGAGATCAGTATTTATTAGGGAGATGATAAATAAATGGTAGCCATTTAGCATTCTACTGAGACAAAGGCTTTTTAAAAAGAATAATATATAAATAGGGTAAATCACAGATTTTTCAAGTAATAAATCTGCTCATTCATAGGCTTTGGTAAAATGGTAAAATTCTAATAAATTTATTTGTTCAGGGTAAATTTGCCAAAACTATAGGTCAAATACTCATGTTTGCCCACCCTCAAAGGAAGGCAATTAAGGGTTTTTTTAATATTAAAAGTTATCAAGGCTTAACATTTTTAGTGATACCACATTTGAAATCCCAATGCATAAGAATGAAAAATGCTAAGTAGAGATATCAGCTAACTGACTCAAAAAACATAACAGCAGTTAAGAAGCCATTGGCTACAGACTCTCCTTGCAGCCCTCGTCTATTTTTTTCTTTCCTCTGAACAAATTTAACCTCCAATGGCAATTTATTGGCTGTAGGACCCTACAAAAATGAATACAAATATCTTAACACTACCATTGGTTGGGCAATATATTTTAACTTTGAAACTGCTTTGCAATTGCACATTAATCCCCTCCAACTGAACAGAGGGTCCAAGAAGAAAGGATTGATTTCTTTTAATGATGAAATCTTGGCATTACAGTTTTATTTTTCACAACACAGTGCTGCTAAGAACCCCACTGTTATTATGAAAATTTCTCCAGCAAAGGAGCTCCATCACATTATGTGTGCACCAATTCATCATAACGTGCCTCGCTCCTGCTCATCAACAAGTCTGAGTGATGAAAAGATCCAATATTACCCTGACAGTACTTCATGCGCATTCTCAATCACACATTATTACAGCATCCATATTAATTTTCAGTGACATGCGTCCTAGGCCTGTTCAAATTAGGCAAACCAACGAGGGGGAGTTGATGAAATACCAGCATAGCCACAGCTCATTGCATTCCAATTTGCATGCAAATGGTTTATCAGGAAAATTCCATTCCCAGCAACCAGCAAGTGAAAAACAACTGTAATCTACACTTCAGGGCCACCATACAGAGCTTAATGAATCGCAAAGAGAGAAGGAAGTGACAGACCTATGAGAGGATCGATTTCCACTGGCAGCTGGTATGGCTGGTCTTGTACAGCACCTTGATGAGCTGGAATTCACAAAAGATTTTAAAAAAGCATTATTTTTCATATACTTAACTACATAAAAATGCATAAGTCAAATCTTATGTAGAGCTGTTTCCAAACCCCAAATCTCTCATGCAGTTTTGTGGAATTTAAAGAACAAAAATCCAGGTGCTTTTATGGCTAGCTTATTAAACATTTATTTTAGATTAGTGCTGTTCTGAACATGTGCCATCAGAGGTGGCTCCAGTCCTAGGCCATAAGCTATAGCAGATGCTTGACTGGCAGCCTCTGATGCTGCAACAAAACAAAATTAAGTGGTAAAGCGTGCTGAAAACAAAATGTGACAACCATCTGCTGACTGTAGCAAATACTATTTTTTTGTTACTTCTTTAAAAGGCAGTTTTGAATGCTGCAGCACAAAGGATCCACAAAAATGTCAATTTATGATGGAGAAAGGGAAAGCTCCAAGTCAGGGGATATTTAGTGTTTCATCCATCACTTAAAATCAATCAACTGAAAGTTTGAATAAAAATAAAGCTATCCATAGATAAATGTTTTAGTTAAATGCATTTGGCTGAAATACCCCCTTAAAGATTGGACTGAGGGTTTTAAAAAAGTTTTATTAATATTTAATATTTCTATGGTTTCAATAAAAAAAGTCTTCAGAAGCAAATGAGTTAGAAAAATCAATCCATACTAAGAATAGTTTGTTCCATTCTCAAAATGGCTTTAAAGGTGCAAGCACTGTTATATTGTAATTGAAAAGAGGTTTTGTAAGCTATTTCTCTGAAAAGGTAGAAAGACTTTGGGTAGTGCCGCTGGCTGTCTATGCAACCACTGCATCATAAACCCTGGGATAAGGTGTTTGGAATAGGTCGTTTTTCTGGCTTCATAGTTCTGTGGGCCCCTTTCCAAATTCTTTTCCTCAAATGACTCTGCCATTCACCCTGATCAGTATCCGCCTTTAAATGCACAAGTATTTACAGTACTGCTTGGATGATACTGGAGCTCTGCTCAGTACCATCAGGTATTTGGAAATATTTCTGACTGACCTTGCTGGTTTAAAATAGAAATAGAGTGCATTTCAATGAGTTCATTAGATCATTTTAAAACTTTTAGGGTATACTTTCTCTTTTAGTAAATGCCAACTTTTGAAGGATGTCTGAGCTTATTAATATTGATACAACCTTAGCAAGGACAATATTGGTAGTAAAAAGTATAGGTGAGTATGTATAAGAAACTCAAGTAGCTGAAGCTGTTGTGCCCTGCTGTTTAGTGGTTCTGTTGGTTAAGAAATCACAGATGTTCACAGAGAAGGACAGGGAAATGCACTTAGCCTCTGGTCCACCCAGTGGAGTCACTGACTTCCTGTAATACCAGTGTCAATCAGAATCGTTCTTTGCTTTGAAATCTAGGAAAGTTAAAACGAAACTGTTGGAGAAAAGGACTTGCTATTGACTGCCACTGGTTTATGAAAAGAACAATCAAATATGGTGCAACCTAAACATAGAACCTATACCTCCTCAAATTGTTGAGGAGATTGAGTTAGTGCCTTAGGATGATCGAAATGGTATTTAGAAAATGCTCATGAACATTAGTGTCTGTTCTTTTATTTTTGGGGAGGCTCTTCAAAGTCCTTTGAATGAGAGGGGAGAATAACATTTTTGTCTTGCTTTGTTTTGCAGTGCTTGTGATTTAACCTAAGTCACTGCATATGCTATATCATTGAGCTACATCTCCTAACCAAGAATATTTATTTTATAGCTCAGGATACAGATATTACTTGATGAAAGGACAGGAGCTAGTCTAATGAACAGGCTACAGAAATCCTAGGTCCTCAGAAAAATAAACAGAATCTAAAATTTAAGAAAAACTGGTGGAATGTGAATTTGACATTTACCAAGGAAAAACTGCTATAGATATTTCTCTTTTAAATCAAGACATACTGACAAGCAGAGACAATGAGATAGGAGAAAAGCTCAGGGTCCTGTGAACATATCTGAAATGAGGCACAGATAAATGGAATGGATACTTAGTATTTTTAGGCATAGATGTAGCTCAGAATTGGAAGTCACATTCAAGAAGAATAACTTCGTGTAGTGAACTCCAATGTCATCATTCTTTGTATTTGCGAAGAGGAGCCGTGTTGTACCATGAAGGTAGCATCTATGTGAAGGGTGGGGATAAACGCTACTAATGATACAGGTGATGGTGGCTCACTGAGGACAATGACCTGCAAAGATTCTGCAAAACACCCCAAGCTCTTCTCTCACAGAGGTGCTCCTAAGAACAGATGGATGTACCATAAGTAGAACTCTAGAGGTAGAACCATGCCCTAAGTTACTTTATGTACTTGTAGAAAAACTGCACATGGAGAAGAGGACCTTTGCCTGCCAAGTAGTAAGGAAAGAAAGCTTTTTAGTTAGAGACATGGGCTTGTTCAAAGGGAAATGTCAGGAGCTTTGTCCTGAAGCTTTAAGGATAGTCTCACAACTAGGTGCTGTTTGGCTCCTGCCAAGGTAGAATTTCCAGAAACTAAAGGGTTAAGGGACAAGGAATACAGACTGGGCTCTTTAGCAATGGAAAGGTCTGTTTGTCCCCATGATGCTGTCACTCAGTTTAAAATGTTCTTGAGCTCCCAGTCACCTTGGAGAAGCATCATTTGTGATGGTCTTAGTATCACACACATTGGTCAGTCCCCTAGTGTATTTGACAGAACACACCACCAACATGTTCTTCTAATGAAGAGTCATAGAAATGAAAAGTTAAACTTCCTAAAAGAATGTCATTTGCATACACATTCACCCTTGAGAGAAAAGTTCATTTAGGAAAAAGGAGTAAGATGACCAAATAACAGAGGCATTAAACACCTGCCTCAATCTTTTCTCTTTGCTTTTTCAAAAACCTGTTCTCTAATCAAATACTGGCATTTCTACACAGATTTTATTTCCAGTAGCCACAAAATGGCTCTGCTTAATAAATTTTGACTCCAATTATAGATTCTTTTCAAAAGATTCCTTAAGATTAGTCAGAGTATCAGGTTTTGTTGACTGTTGCTTCACTCCAAAATCTCTTTCATAAGGCCCTTATTCAATAGATTTTACCTCTGCAATCATTTCAGGTTCAGATGCTTTTATACATATTTTATAGATCTAATGATAAGCAAAACATTAAACTATTTCTGCCTGTAACAATGGCTTGAGGGAAAGGCTAATTATCTCTAGGACTTTAATAGGTTTTCTGACTTCTTAAAAATATTTTTAGCTGGGTGTGGTAGCACACACCTTTAATCCCAGCACTTGGGAGGCAGAGGCAGGTGGATCTCTGTGAGTTTGAGGCCAGCCTGGTCTACAGGAACTACTGGTTGAAAATTTGAAAAAAAAATTCTTTTTGACATGAATAGAACTGGACGTGGTGGCACACACATTTAATCCCAACACTTGGGTGGCAAACACAGGGAAATCTCTTTGAGTCTGAGGCCAGCCTGGTCCACATAATGACTTCTGGGCAGGAAGGGCTACATAATGCAACTCTACCTCCTGACACCAAGGAAATTCATATAAGTAAATGCTGTGTCAAAAATGACTAAAAGTTCCTTGAGTTATTAAGCTTCCCTCAAAGGCCCACCACCACTTGCATTTCAGAAAAATAAATGAGAAATACATTTTTGTGGCATTAACCAAGGAAATTTTGTGATGCTTTAGCTGATACAAGTTGGGCCATGCCTTTAATCCTAGCATTTGGGAGGCAGAAGCAGGTAGATCTCTGTGAATTCGAGGCTAGCTTGGTCTACATAGCGAGTTCCAGGCCAGCTGGGGCTACCAAGGAGACCCTGTCTCAAAAATAGCAAAAAGTAAAATTAAATTAAATTAAAAATAAATAAATTTGTTTTTTTAAAAAAAACTCCAGTGTCTAAAGCAGTCCAGGTCCTAATATTCCTGCTCCAAGAGAGGCAATAATTGACTGGGGCGTAGTCAGAAAACTTGGGTTCCAACTCTGCCACTGAGCAAGCACTAGTAATGGTGAGTGAGGTGGTTCCCAAGCTCCCTGTCTTCAATGAAGATGTGGGCTATGCTAGATAAACTCTTGGTTGGTTTGGGGCTCTAATGCTTAGTGCAGTCGACATGGCTATTAGTACTCAGTGGAGGAAGACAGCATTAATACATGTGTGGTATTTAGGCTGTGTCATTTATATGTTTTGCAACAAATAGTACCATGCAAGCACGAAAGGGTAAGGTTTTCGGGTGGGGATATAATTAGTGGAAAAGCATTTGCCTAGCTTGTACAAGGTCCTGGGTTCAATCACTAGCACTGCAAAAGAGCAAAAAAGGGTAAAGTTTCTGGTGGACACTTGACAATTTAAAGTGTTTATCAGGTGTAATCCAAATGAGTAAGTGGAAAGTGGGGGCACCTGATAGATATATACTATTTATGGACAAAATATAGAGTAACATTATATTAAAATATTGTGCTAGAAACAGTATTTATCTCCAAGGATAAACATAAACCATCAGATGCTAAAAAACAATTTGTTTTAACATTGACACTAGATATTTCGGGTGGGATGTCTTTAAGCCTTTCAAACTATTTGCCATTTTGATTCAGGCTAATGCTTAAACATTCAGACATTTCTTACTCACCAGGAAGGTTATGCCACTTGTTCACAGCAAAGAGTCTGTTAGCAGTGACAGTGATCACTGCAGGAGTTGCCAAACCTGGCTGGGTGTTGGCTGCCACGTGGGTGACAGGAGAATTGGAAGGGAACTTTAGGACCATGATGACATCTTGCTGGGCTTGGTCTGTGAACATCAATGGACTCTGCAGGAGGAGATACTGTTGAGTGGACAGACAAGACCCAAGAAAACAAGAAGGAGAAGACAAAGAGAGGGTGTAGAAGATTGTGTTAACACAGGTTAGAAGCTGCAGTGTGGTGTTCAGAAAGGCTTACAAAATGGTGATTATGATTTCCTTGCTTTGCATGTAGCACATAGCATTAGCTGATTTTTTTTCCAGTACTGGGATTGAACCCTGGGCCTTGCACATGCTAAACAAGTGCTCTAACACAGAGTTACATGTCCAGCCCATGCTGAAAGTTTTGGTTATTGAAGTAGGATGTACTAACTAAAACACTTTAAAAATCTATAAATTTTAGTGGTTCCTTAGCTTGCCTACTGCCATGAAACACTAAAAGATGATCAATTTACCTTCTATACAGTCATCCTGCTTGTTATTATGTGTCACATAGTGATCTTTTCATTTTAATACAAAAAATAAATAAAATAAAATACAAGAGAATGAGAACAGTCAACTGGTGTAAAAGTTAGCTGAGGTAATTTCCAAAGATTATCAAAAGTGGTCATGAATAGAATAAAGATATCTGACAACCAGGACAGGACTAAAGCAAGTATAATTATAAACAGTACTTAGGAAGCATGCATGTATTACTGTGGTGGAGAATTTATGAATGTAATATACAAACTTAATTATAAAGGTGTTTCAATGCAATGCATAATTAAACGTACTTGTAAAAACAATATATTTATATAGTATACCAAGCCTATAAACACTGCCTGTTGCAATGCAAACGTTACTGTTTTCTGAGAGATAAATATCTAGATGCTCTCCTTTCCTCTTGGTTAAAACACAAACAGCGAAAAACTAAAGCTCAAGAGTTTTTTTGATTTGTCCTTTGAAGAGCAGGAAGTAATTGAAAATGTTAAATGAAACACTGTTCTAATAACCAACAACAAAATAAATCTTGAAGAATACCAAGGGTTTGGACCATTCCTACAGCCCATATGTCATAATCCATGACGTACTTACCACTACTCTGATTTATTGGCTTTTTTATCCTTTGTGGTCGTCTGCTATCATACAGTAATTGCACTGTGCATTTTCAGCAATTCTCTCCTAGCATGTCTATTTTCTAATGGCTGATTAGTATCATTCAGAATTGAAACACTTTGATGAAATGCTTCTGGCTGCTTTCCTACTGTCATATTTCAAAGCACCAGGTATATGTAAATGTAGAGGCACATATATTTAACACATTTATTCAGAACTGCTAATAAAAAATTAAATACATTTGCATTTTTATTATCAGTGCTTTTAAAAAAGTTATTAAGAGTACTTAGAAAAACATATTGCACTAAGAATTCCTATTTGCACTCTTTGCATAAAGGTGTAAATAAAGGCAACTAATAAGCTACCCAGACACCCTTCTGAGCAAGTGGCTAAAAGCCAATCAATATTATGAGTTAATCCTCCCTGGATGCTCATTCAATTAAAGGTGTCAGTAATGCCTCATCTGATGTGGCCTCAATTAAATCCAACTATCTGATGGTGTGAAAACACAGGGGATACAGCAACAGCAGCAAAACCAGACAAATAGGCAGCCTTCATGTGCCTGCTAATTACTACACCTGGTGTATATTATGGCTCATGCACTTAACGCAGCACGAGGTGGCTTTAATTTCTGCTGTGTTCCTGTGTGTGTGTGTGGTGGGATGAACTGGTAGTTGATGGGGAACTCATCTGAATCTTAGTAACAACAATTAATAAAACGTGGGGCCTTAATTTTTAAAACCTGGTATCAGTAATTTTTGTCATACAAAGATCTATTTCTATGGGTTTTAAGAAATTCTGTGAAATTGGGTTAAAAAAAAAAAAAAAGG
>NW_008356258.1:754692-775045 GCF_000622305.1 Nannospalax galili
AAAAAAAAGAGACAAGGAGCAATGACAACGTCCTTTAAGCAAGCTTGAAGAGATCCTAGGAAAAGGAAATAAACACCATTTCAGAGTTCCAAACCTTACTTTACAACTATAGTTTTAAAATAATATTTACTAAAGTCTATTTATAAACTGAGAAAATCAGAGTACAACATAATAATAAAGTCTCCCTAAAAGGAAGTTTCTACATTTTTCTGAGCTTAGCAGCTCAGATTGTAAATATAATTATGCTTAAATTGAGTAATTCCAATGTTTATGATTTCAAAAGAAAAGAAAAAAAATCCCTAATGTGCAGGAAGAATGTCTTGTTTACCCAGTGACTCCAGAGAGCCACTTTTAGCCAGAGTGCTAGGACAAGCCGCTTTGTACAGCAGCAGAGACCACATCCGGAAGTGTTCACTGCCGTAACCAACTGTCCTCCACTAGTTCCTTACACCCACGCTGGCTCCAGCTCCCCAGGCCACTGCAGGGAATTCTGGGGAACTCCATTGAATCCTAGGAAAGAGGAAGAACATATTCCGCCCTACTGGGCTGGCCTGTGCCAATAGATGCAGCTGTAGATGAGCTGAGAACTGGTAAAATGGGGGCAAGAGAAATAAGCTCTCTTGTAATCCCGGAAGCTTCTGCCAGCCGGGCTGAATGACAGCAGGAAGCTGCTAGCCAAATCTCATTCAGCGTTCCCGGATTAACTGTACGCTTGCTGAGAACTCTGGTTTCTTTTTTAATATACCTTTCTTTGCCATTCGTTTATGGATTAGATGAAAACATTTGTCCACGTCTGAAAAGGAGTTCAGATATTTAATTCAGAGGACAAAGATAAAGAGAGCCTCCCAGTCTTTGCAACATGTACCTTCCCAGCCTTCCCACCCCACTTATCTGCCTCAAGGAGTCAATAATTTTTTGCCAGCAGGAAGGTTGGGCAGTAGGAACTGGTGCACTGCCCCAGCTGCCATGGCTGTGCAGTGACCCAGGAGCAAGTCAATGGAGCAGTGGAGGGGCTTCTGTCCACCAGCATCCAGAGGTCTCAGTCACATCGACAAGCTATTACTAAAACTAATTCAGATACCCAAACATAAATCATTTTTCCTATGTTTATGGCATTATCTTCCATTGTTCTTGTTACACATTTATTCTTTGTGTATTCGTCTGCCTACTAGTCACCTTTCATCTTCACTTAAGTCTGATTTCACTAGTTTAAAAACACATATGGAAAAAAGGTGATACAAATAAATTTTAAAATGTTGGTAGTTGGGGCTGGAGAGATGGCTCAGCAGTTCAGAACACTTGCTGCTCTTCCAGAGGACCCGAGTTTGGTTCCTAGCCCCCATATCAGGCATTTCCCAGCTACCTGTAACTCCAGTTCCGGGGGCTCTGACACCCTCTTCTTGTCTCTGCAGGCACTGCATGCATGTGGTACACTTACAGGTGGGCAAAACACTCAAACACATAAAATAAAAATAAATACACAAAGTGGGCTGGAGAGATGGTTCAGCGGTTAAGAGCACTGACTGCTCTTGCAGAGGACCCGGGTTTGATTCCCGGTACCCACATGGCCGCTGCAAACTGTCCTTAACTCCAGTTCCAGGGGAATCCAAAGCCCTCTTCTGACCTCCATGGCAGTGCATGACACGGGTGCACTCACATACATTCAGGCAGTACACTCGTACACATAAAATAAAAGTAATAAATAAAAAATACTAAAAAAATACACAAACTGCTTATAGTTTATTATGGTCAATTCATATGACTAGAGAAGTGGAGGAAAACTCTTGGAGGAAGAAAGGTGATTAACAACAAAAGTTGCCATCTCTAAGCACAGCATAGGACTTGAAATGATTATTTTTTTATTTATTTCTATTTTATGTGTATGAGTGTTTCAATTGCATGTATACAAGTGCATCTGTGCCATGTATCTGCAGAGACCACAAGAGGTTGATGGATCTTCTGGAACTGGAGTATGGATGGTTATTAGCTGCCATGTGGGTGCTGGGAACTTAACCTGGGTCCTTTGCAAGAGCAGCCAGTGCTCTTAACTGCAGAGCCATCTCTCCAGCCCTCACAGCATGGGATTTAAATTTATTATAAGCTGTTCATTAGATTCATGAACAGATTTTACATTCTCTATTCTTAATCTAAAACAGTAATGAGCAAACTTTTATGAGGGACAATTCAAGAAAAATTAATATTTATACTCTAGTTAAAAAAATTTCATAAGGCAAATTAGTGTGTTGCTTTGTCAATTTTTTTTTTCCTTCTCCCTCCCTTTACCTTGAAATTTCAGGTACTGTCTGAGTAGCCATATTTGCTGTTCAAGTCTTGATTCTGGGCTGGCTTTTGACTTGCTTTGACCAATGCAATGTGGCCAACAGGATACTGAATTCAAAATTGGCTCAGTAAGTCTTGCCAACACTGTCTTCAGACACTGATCTACCAAGGAGTGGCCTGTTCTAGCCTATCCACAGCAGGGATGGAAGGTCAGCTTAGGCCACTCTCAGCAGTAACTTGATGAGCCAATGTGGAAAAAGTATAAGAAATGCTCATCAGAAACAAGGCCATTGTGCTGAGCTACCAGGTTGCTGGGCTGTCCTTCCTTCCTGCACTTCCATGCCTCTGACTTTCAGTAATGATATACTATGCATCATGCTTAGCTCAAAAATTCTCAAACTAAAAAACAGTGGAATGGATCTAGAAACTCACAGTATCAAACCAGAAAAATTTTTCAGTCTTTGGTGTAGAGTCCTTTATCCTACAAGGAAGACATGACAGTTGTGAATCTTGCAACACAAAGGGCTAGCTGATGAAATGCGATAGCATCGGAGGAGTTAAGTTTACTTTTCAAAGACTCCAGGGGAGAATGTGATAGCATTTGCTGCTTGTAGGCAGGCTGACTGTGTAAAAACAGCAGGCCCAGGTATGGTGGAGGCTCTCAAGCACAGTGCAAAGACTGGTGTATCAAGCATGACCTGAAAGAGGCCAGAGAGGAGCACATAGAACACTCACCGCTTGCATGGCAGAACCTCTGGGAGGATGGGGCTCTATGAGTAGCTGGGAAGGCGTCTGTCCAAAACTCCGGATTTGAGCTTCGACAGCCTGAAAAAGGCACAGACAAGTCTGAAGGTTAAGAGGTGCTAATTACAGGCAATGGAACCACAACTGCACCCAAAAATGACACTTCATACTTCTGGCTTGTTTCATGTTGGAAGTCAACCTGTTTCCACAGAGGCCTTATGCACCTGGCCGGGGCACGGAGGATGACGTCACCCTACAGTACTTGGAAGCCGTTCCTATAAAAATCCAAACTTTCTCATCTTGCTCGGTGACATGAAACAGAACATAGCAATTGCGATCCGAATGCATTTCTTGCCTTGTTTCTGTTTTCTTGCTTTTGGCTTTCCTGCAGTTTTCCTGCTTGCATCATCCCTGATGAGGAGTAACTAACCTTTTACAGGTATCTAGAAAAACTTGCTGCTTTGATTCTGGCAAGTAGAAAGGGGGTAAAAAAACCAAGTGCAATAAAGTGCCTGTGAGAACGGCTTGGTGCTGCACTGCTTTTGCCACAGGAAAACCATTATTGTTGACAGTCTCTCCGAACATCAGAGGTTAGACAACAAAGAAAAAACCATGTGCTGTGTCCCAGCATGAGACAGTCCAGCTAGGACTGAGCAGGGCAACTAAGCAGGGCAGCATGTGTGGACGCCCTTTGGGGGAAGTATGTGTCTTTTGCAAAATGCACATCCTATTATGTTCTTACTGCCCACCTGACACAGAGGCCCGTTTCCCAGCCTCTTCATTGTGGGAGAAACTTGCATGCCCCGTGCCATAGCTTTCCAATGATTCTGTTTACTGTTTATGTCTGTCTCTTGCCATGAAAAGACAATAGCCATGAAGGAGGCTCGGCATAACTTCTAACCTGGATCTGCAACCCGAGTGAATGAATAAATACTCTGGGATGTGTGACAGGAGGAAGGGACCCAGACTAGAGCACTTCAACACCACCCAAACAATCCAGTCTCAGCTCCAACACTAAAAGGATAGAGAAAATCCATAAAATTCATAAGAAAATATACATCATGTAATTTTTCAATCCCTAAGAAAGTAGGCTCAAAATTTTATATGTTTTATAAGAACAATTAATACATCATAAACATGGAGTTAGAGTACTAATTTTGAATTTTGTATTTGTTGAGGATAGCATTAACAGACCTTCACATGGACCTTGTAAGAAACAATGAAAGTACGTCTTGATTTATGCACTCAGGGATCAGGAAAGATGTATGCAGTTCTATTGGGCCTTTCCTCCCTCCCTCCCTCCCTCCTTCCTTCCATCCGTCCCTCTCTCCCTCTCCCTCCCTCTCTCCCTCTCCCCCCCTCTCTCCCTCCCTCCCTCCCTCTCCCCCCCTTCCCTTCTTTCAACTAGGTCTTATTAAGTATCCCAGGCTGGTCTTGAACCTTTTCCTTCAGCCTTCCAAGTGCTGGGATCACAGGTGTGCACCATACACATACCCATACCCAACCTTCTGTTTAGGTCTTGCTGTTTCTGCCCTCAAAACTCGACACAAGAAGGGTGAATGCACTTAGAAGGTTGAGTTACACTTTGATACACTTTTTATCTAGTAATTTAAGGTAATTTCACAACCTGCAGAGGCAGAAAAGATTAGAAAATATCTCTACTAGAATTAAGTGGAGAGGTGGAGCCAGCATGGGCCAAGTTCAAATTCTGCAACCATATCATTTACAAACAATGTGATCTAATATAAGTTTCCTGACCTAAGTTTCAATGTTCTCGCCTATAAATTATCAGTAATAATAGAGTAAATGATAACTGTATAAAAACCAGGGCAAAGTGGTTTACATAAATTATTCCTTAATATGCAGTCAATAGGCAGTCAATAGAGCAGCCAACGACTACTTACTTAGTATTTGCTTTTTCTAGGAACTTTTCCAAATCATTTATTATGTTACACCATTTAATCTTTAAGCTTTATCATACCAATGCCTATTGTACCTGTCTATAGATAAGGAAGCTAAATCAAAGAACTTGGATGTTTTGCTTTCGGTAATTAAATGGCATACTAAAAATCTGCCCCTAAGCTGCCTGACTCAAGAATTCAACTTGTCAATAGGCATAATGCCAGGCACTAGAGACAAGGCTAAGCATCAGAAAAACAGCATGAAAATGAATGGATGAGTTTATGAAGTATCTTTATTATGTCACCACCATCATTATTTCAGCAAACAAAGTGTGTCAGACACAATACAAGAACAGCACGATGAGACTAGGGTTGGTCCAGGTATGTTCAACTTTTTAAGCATTGAGACATGACATGATCACCTATGAAGGTCACTAAAAAACTGTACTGTTGAGCTTGGAAAGGTGGCTCAATGGTTAAGAGCATTTGGTGCTCTTGCAGAAGGCCAGAGTTCAGTCCTCAGCACTCATGTAGTGGCTCATAACTGTAACATCAGTCCCAGGGGATCCTATGCCCTCTTTTGGCCTCTGCAGGCACTGCACACATGTCATACAATTACATACCTTCATGCAAAACACTCATACACTAATACAAAATAAATAAATCTTAAAAAACAAAAACCCCTCAAAATCACATTACCAAAAAAATTCATAGTGCTTTAAGGAAGTCTAGGATTGTGTTGGGCTGCATTCATGCTAGCCTTAGCTGTATGTGGCCCATAGGCACAGGTTGGACATGTCTGATAGTGAATGACTCTAGGCTTTAGTAACAAGAAAAAGGGCCAACAGAAGTCAGGAATAGGAACCAGGATAAAATATCTTTGGATTAAGTGAAATCAATTTGTGATTGAACTTCACAGACAATTCTGAGAAGGAAATTAAAACACGGCTGTCGAAGCCCAAAGGTAGCCATGAGGAAGGAGGCAGCAGCCCTGCCAGTTGATGACACATAGACTTTGGACCAGTATGGAGGACAGCCTTTCTTTTGAGCAGCAGTCATCAGTGCCAGTACCTTCCTTTGCTACCTTCTGTGGCCCCTTGCCTGGTAGCCCCAGGGTTTTAGATGATACCCTGGTTTGATCCCCAACACTGCAGAAAAAAAGGTGAGGGGTTGCAGAGCACAGGCTTCTTCAGCCTGTGGCCAATGGTGTCTGAAGATTCTTAGTGCTCAATCAGGCTCTACACTTACCTGCTGTCTGACTTTGGGCAAACAGATTAATCTCTGTTTCCCTTCTTTAAAATAGAGACAACCATAATTCCAAGCTTACAGAAAACTTTAGAAAATTAAACAGATGATACATAGGAGGTGTTCAGCACAATACCTAGCACATAGAAAGCTACAAAATACTAAATCAAATGCTGAGTTATTCAGTTTAGGATTCAGTGTGATACTCATTCAACATAGTTAACACAGGGAAGGATGAAATGCTTCAGTTCTTTATAGAAGACAATAATAGTGACCATCATTCTAGAAAGCTGAAATCTGGCTTAGGATTTTGAATTATATTTCTAGGCCAAGAGTCCACAAACAGAAATCTCTTTAGAGGTTCAGAGGGCACTTTAATCCTCCAGAAGGTACGGTAACAGAAAGAAAGGGATGAATGGGTGAATCACGCCCTAAGCAAAAATCAATAGGTCTTAAGGACTGATAACTTTGAGCAATGAAGTAAGAAGTCAAAACTATTTCTCTTCTTGTTTTTTAACTTCTAGTTTAAAAGAACAGCAAGGCAATGAACAGAAGTAGGGATTTCTGTTGCAGAGAATCAGTTTGACAGGAGAAAGATAGTAAATTTTGTCAGAATCACGGAATCTGCAGTCCAATATGCAAAAGAAAGCCCCAGTCTGGTTCTGAGACTGGCGGTAGTGGTTTGGGTGCCATTCATCCACAAGAGAAACTGAAGTCAGTGCTTTTGTTCCTCCTTCCTTCCTTCCTTCCTTCCTTCCTTCCTTCCTTCCTTCCTTCCTCCCTCCCTCCTTCCTCCTTCCTTCTTTCCTCCCTCCCCCCCTCCCTCCCTCCCTCCCTTCCTTCCTTCCCTCCCTCCCTCCCCCCCTCCCCTCCCTTCTTCCCTCTCTGTATGTGTGAGTTTAGGGAGCAGAAATTACTTTCTTTTTGAAATGAAATCTCATATGGAAGTTCAATATAGGTATAGGTGGGTGAGGCTGGGCTCTGGATCACAGATCAAAACCACTCATTGGCTAAGCTCTAGGAAGAGCACATGAGAAACATACACAAAAGAATCCAGAACTAAGCTATGAGGCATGTTTATTTTCACGTGGATATGACAAAGGAAGAAGGCAGAGAAGGGGCAGGGAGAGGGTGGCTAGGAGGGAAAGCAGTGGAGAGAGACATGGATGAGCATCCCAGAGAGCAGGGCTGTGATGGGTAACAGTGATTGTCAACCTTACAGGATCTAGAATCACCTAGGAGGCAAGCCTCTGAGCACACCCGGAAGGGACTGGCTGATTAGGCTAGCCTCTGAGCACACCTGTGAAGGATGATCCTGATTAGATTAACTGAAGTAGGAAGACCTAAAAGTAGGCGGCCTCATTTTCTGGGCTTAGGGCCTAGACTGCACAAGGAGGAGAAAGAAAAGTGAGGAGAAGCGCATTTGTTGCTGATTCTTGACTGTAGATACAATGCCTCCTGCTCCCCCTACCAAACCTTCTCCACCAGATGGACTGTACCCTTGAGCTGTGAGCCAAAGTAAGCCCTTTCTCCCAAGATATTTTATCACAGCAACAGGAAAAGCAACTAGGACAATGGCCAACATGCTAATGACCACAGGAATATACTTTCATGCAACTGCTCTCAGTATAACATACAGTGCTTTACACTTGATACTGTTTTGTGTAGCTCAGTGTTAGAACATATATTCAGTGAGACTCTGGGTTCATCCCTGGAACCCTCCATGCCCTGACATACCCCTATACACACACACAGACAGAGAGAAAAGAAAAAACAAAGGCAATACGAAAAAAGATAGGATTAATGAGATAACTTTCGGGGCTGGAGAGATGGCTCAGCAGTTAAGAACACTGATTGCTCTTGCAGAGGACCTGGGTTCGATTCCCAGCACCCACATGGTGGCTACGAATCATCCTTAACTCTAGTTCCAGGGGAATCCGAAGACCTCTTCTGACCACCGCGGCATTGCACGACATGGGTGTACTCACATACGTGCAGGCAGTACACTCATACACATAAAATAAAAATAATAAGTAAAAATATATTTAAAAAATGAGATAACTTTCAAAAATTCCAATGTCCTCTTTTAAATGCTTTTAAAGGTTCTTTTTATTTGTTTTTTGAGACAGTCTTGAAAGGTAGCCCAGGTTGGTCTCAAACTCACAATTTTCCTGTCTCAAGCCTCCCAAATGTGGGATTATAGGTGTGCACCATAATTCTTGCTTTTAAAAATCCAATTTTAATAGTACTGGTACACTACTGACCACTTTGAGGAAAAGTCTGTGTGAGTTAATCTTCATTGTCAATAACTTAGAACACAATAGAGATGTACCTCTCTACCTCCATGTGTCTGTCAGGGCATTTCCAGAGAGGCTCAGCTGAGCAGTGGAACCATCCCAGGGTTCCAGGCTTTGGAGTGAATGAAGAGCAGAGAAGCAGAAGAACTGAGCACTAGCACTCGTCTCTCTCTGCTTCCTGACTACAGATACAATGCGACCAGTTGCCTTATATTCTTGCCTCTGAGACTAGAGCTGTTCCTGCTGTTAGCATCCTCCATCATGACAGACTATATGCTCAAATTTCTAACCCAAATGAACCTTTCTTTCAAGGTGCTTTTGTTAGCCATTTTGTCACAACAAGAGAGGTAAGTAATACAGGCTGTTTTAAGTTGTGTAATATAGTGTGATTATCCTAGCTCAATAACAGAATAACAAGTTAAATAATAATCAGTTTTCTTTCTAAGTCCTAAACACACCTAAAAAGCTGTAGCATTCTTAGACCCCAATGCTTTACTTCTTGACTAGCCTTGAGCTATTGGCAATAAAAACACACTGGGAAGTT
This sequence comes from Nannospalax galili, assembly GCF_000622305.1. NCBI lineage: Eukaryota > Metazoa > Chordata > Mammalia > Rodentia > Spalacidae > Nannospalax > Nannospalax galili. Next base: position 763,704 of record NW_008356258.1, read on the forward strand.
GTTTTGGAAGTGTGAAAAACAAAGGGAAAGAGTGTAAAACAGCCTTCCACCTTCAGACTTCACAGCCACATTCTGTACTAACGGACAAGTCTAGACCCTCCCTGTCATTTTAAAACTCACCTGCCATTCTCACTCATCCGGCCCTCTGCAGCAGTGACCTGTGTTGGTCACGACGGTCTCTTTACTCTTTCTGTGGGGGCCTCAGTTGTGTTACATTGGGTCTGTTCTCTGCTTTATTCATGATCTTTTGCTAACTTCTTTTTTTTTTTATCTATAAATTAACTCATGACTGCAAGTACTATTTTAGCACTCTGATGTTCTCAACTGAAATCTCCTCTCCTCGTAATTTTATCTTTCTACTGAGCTTTTTTTTTTTTAATTAGAAAAATGGGCTGGGTATGATGGTACACGCCATCATCTGGCATGATGGCGGATCTCTGTGAGTTCGAGGTCAGCCTGGTCTACATAGTGAGTTCCAGGCCAGCTGGGGCTACAGGGAGACCCTGTCCCAAAAAAACCAAAAAAAAAAAAAAAAAAGAAAAAAAAAGAAAAAGAAAAAAGTATTTATTTCTATGTATGAGTGTATTGCCTGCATGTAAGTGCACTCCTGTTGTGCAATGCCTGCTGAGATCAGAAGAGGGCATTAGATCCCCTGGAACTGGAGTTAGGACAGTTGTTAGCTGCCATGTAGATGCTGGGAATTGAACCTGGGTCCTCTGCAAGAGGAGCAATACTCTTAACTGCAGTCACCTCTCCAGCCCCTCTATTGAATTTTCAATCTTACTCCTGTTTGAAAGACTTTCAAACCCAAACCTAATGAGCCGTGCACCTCTAGAAAATGCCCACCCATGCCTTTGCCCGCTGCATTCCATGTGCTCATCTAATCCCCTAAAATAAAGATGCTAAAATCTGGAAAAGTTAATTTTGCTCTCGCATTCCTCAGTCAGTAGTGTGGTCCCTTTGATTTTATGTTCAGAATCTCACTAACATTTTTAAATGTTACCTCTTTTCTTTGACATAGAATCAGTCACTGGGCTCAGTCACTTCCTGGTGGTTTCTCACAGTCCTTTCTGAATCCTGGTCTTCTCATCTCAAGCACTAAGTGTTGTAAAGGTCTCTTTACTTAGTGCCTTCTACTCAGCTTTTTTCTTCAGCATGCCCCGAAGAAATGAGTTTTCCTGAACTGTCCTTTGTGCAACACTCCTGTGCATCAGTGGTTTCTGGTAGCAGGTGAAGACCACGTGCCAGGCAAGGAAGGCTTTCTCACCAAACTTCCTCATTCAAGCATTCTTCTTTCATCAGGCTGGTTGTCTTCCATATATATAAAAGCCATTTCTGTCTTAAATTTTTTCTCATGCCTTAGTCCCTCCTAAAATGGTCGTGCTTCCCTCTCCTTAGAAGTCCTGCTTCAGTTTCACCTCACTGCTGCACCTCCTAGATCATAGGCCTGTTGGTACTGCTGACTGCAGACAATACCACCTGTTGATACTGATGAATACAGATCATACTGCCAGTTGATACTGCTGACTACAGATGATACCACCTGTTGATACTACTGACTACAGAGCGTACTCCCTGTTCATACTGTGGACTACAGATCACACTGCCTGTTCACACTACTGATTACAGCATGTGCTTGATCTAGGCTTCTTGGTAACATTAACTTGGACAGGGTGTATCTTCTGCCTCTTCAAGTATAATGAAAAGGTCAGGGTACTTCAGTGGTCCATAACAGGGAGAACAGAACTCCCACACAGGAATCATGTAACAACAAGATTTACTGAGTGTGAAATACACAGCAAGTAAGCCCAGCCTGATTTACCTAGGGTTCTGTGGACAAAACCAGGCTTGAAAAATGAATAGTTCTTGATGAAGGCAACATGAGTGTGCAGGGAAAGATGAGGAGTGTTGCTGTTGCATGAAGACTGGTGTCTGCTACTAGAGACCAAATGAATCTCTCTGAGGAGAGCTGAAAGATGCCACTGAAGTAGCCCCAACTCTCTCGAGGGCCTTGACAACACTCCAGTGTCTCACTATAGCAGTGACTGTTAAGGACCAGTGAGAATTCAAATGTATGATTTGAAAAGGCCCTCAAGTAAATCTGTTTACAGCCTTCTTTCGCTTTTCCAGGTCATCTTTTGAACAAAGGAACAGACATTTTATAGAGGCTGAAACTGAGGTTTGCAATCACATAAAATGTACATGTATTTTAGCCCTTCATACAGTTCAAGATGGTGAGCTAGTAACAGGGTAGCTTAACAATACCAAGTGCCTAACTTACTTGAACAAACCCATCTTCATCTACAGAGCTCAATCATCCTTCTCAAAATTTGTTATGTAAAATTCTTATTATGGAATAGGGTAATTAGTACCTACCTGTGATAATTAATATCTTTAGCCTGAGGTTATCTCAAAAAGTGTCAGTCTAAACAATTAGCCAGATAGATGCATTGAAAAATAAGACCGTATTCCTGTGAGCAATTTAACTTTTGACCTTTGACGGAAGACTTACTGAAAATAAAAATGCACTATAATGTCCAAAAGCTAAGCACTTGCTGGCAGCCCACAAGTTTTTCTGGGGGTTAAACTTGTAAAATGTTCAGTTCTAAAGTGGCAACTTTGATTACATGACTTCTCTAATTGAAATCCTTCCATCCACATTCCTGATCATTAAGTGGCACCACAGCCCAGGACGGACATGCAGACCATGGAAGCAGATAAGATTTGGTTCAAATCTCAGCACTCACATATTAGTTGAGTGATATGGGACAAGCTCTCAATCTTCTGTGCCTTAGTTTCTTCAGCTAAAAACTGTGATAATAATCCTGGGTATTTTACTGTGGTTTTATAAGAATTGAATAATATATAAATATGAGCAATGGGCATAATAAGCTATCACAAGCATGTGATGCTATCATTGCAGTCAATATATAAAAGGTTTAACATAGTGTCTGCCTGGAGTTAAATGAATGCTCAAGAAATGTTACCAACTACTTACGGTTAAGAGAAATAGTAATGGTGATTCGGGTCCTGCCAGTGCCCCTTCACATGCTCTAATGTGCTGTGTCATACTGCTTTTAAATCCTTGCACACTTTCTGTTCTTTTTTGCCATTTCCTTTCTCTGTGGATAGCCCCTCTTTTCATTCTGCAGGGCTGACTCAGGCCTCTAGCTTTTGAGAGACCTGTCCTGACCTCATCTGGACAACCCTGGTCCTTCCCTTGCTGGTCTCGGGGCAATGCACACCAACTTCCTCATCTACTACCTATTTATCTAATGTTCTAATTACGGATTCATTCCTTCTTTACTTTTCTGTCTTACTGTGTAGACCATTAGTCTTCTTAAGAACACAGACTGCTAAGCATTTCTATGCTTCTGGGGCCTGTGTACAGTAGGTGTTAACAGATATTTACTGAATGAATGGCCAGAGACATCATCTGAATTCAGCTAAAAGATACATTATGACCACCTGTACAGAGCAGTCTGGGATTGAGAAAAACACTCAATTAAACACTTCTACTAAAAGTATGCTTTATTATTTAACTTTCTTATTAATCAGTTCCCAATTACTTTGGCACAAAGCCCATTAATACTTTCTATAATAAAACCTGAATCCATCAACTAGCATTCCAGATGTTCAAATATATAGTAATAAAAGACCTTGCAAATATTTCAGGATATTCTAGTAAAGTCACATATTTATATTTTTATAAAGAGCATCTCAAATATTACCTAGAGCATTTATTAATGGATCTCTAAATGAAAACATTATGAAGCGGTGCTCAACAAGTTGTGCATTCATATTGGTTTTCCTGCCAACTATTGTGTACTTGAACGATTTCATAGCTATATAAAGCTACTATATGCACATCTACACACAGACAAAGACGGGGTTGGCAAGTTTTAGCCAAGTGATAACACAGTATTTGGCTTTTGCTTAAGACTATTTTAGTCCCTCTGAACCAGGCTTTTAAATCTCACCAAGGAAACAAGTTAACACAGAACAACACTCAGTAACCAACAATAAATGTAAAATTTCACTTTAAAATGGGGGTTAGGATAGATATAATTTGAATATATGACTGCAGTTAATAGATACACTGCTTTTTAAAGCACACAACCCTGAAACTGCATTTGATTCCTTATATATTTGCATCTAAAAGGACTATAAAATTGGGAAAGGGCAAGAGAAACTGAATAATTCACAAAGAAAACAGTGTTAAAAGTTTATTAAATATTTAAAAAGGCTAAAGTTTTCTGACTTTGCTAAAATTAGAAAACTGTCTTAGGAGTCTGGTCTACCTTACTATCAAGAAATATTTCATGAGACTCTGTAGTTTAGATTTATTTTGTCTTCTCAGTACTACAGTCATAGTAGGAACATCAAGTGACTTCTGCCATGGGTATAGCATCCCACTACTCGAGACAAGTTTCTCTCTTACCTTCCCCACATTTGAACTCAAACTGGACAAGACCTTGTGGAGAATGGCAGGGCTGCACTGCACTTCTGACCAACTAGTTGAGGAGCCTTCTCTGTGTCTTCTGGAGCCACAGCTAAAATTCTAGCTTTGATGTCACAGAAACAAGAATCAAGTGACAACGGAGTCATTCTATGCTTAAGTTTATATTTCATTCTTAAAGGACAAAAATCTCAATGACATTTACTGAAAGGCCAAAAGAGGGTCTGTAACAAGGACCTGACAAAAAACAAGATGAAAATTCCAAAAGAGGAAATTATCTCCATAATACACATGTTTGGATAACATTTCTAGCTGTTTTTTGTTTGTTTGTTTGTTTGTTTTTTGGTCTTTTTGAGACAGGGTCTCTCTGTCTCTCTGAAGCCCCAGCTGGCCTGGAACTCACTATGTAGACCAGGCTGGCCTTGAACTCACACTGAGATCTGCCTGCCTATCTCCCAAGTGCTGGGACTATACTCCTGAATTAGCCGTTTTTGGTTTTTTTTTAAAAAAAGAAAACAAAACAGGCAGAGTGTCAGTTAAAAGCATTTACAAACCAGGTCTCCTCTCAACCTAAGGAAGAAGCACAGCTACTTTTTAATAGTCAAAGCAATAAATTCATGAACTTAAAAAATGAAGTTCTGGGATGTGGCTCAGTGGCAGAGTGCTTGCCTAGCAGACGTGAGGCCCTGGGTTTGAGCTCCAGAACCGAAAAACAAAGCAACATAATTTTTAAAATGGCAGTTAAAACCTAACTCAATGTTTCTAAGTGACTCAGAAATAATAATAATATTAATAAAAGAATTTAAACCACAGAATTGTAAACAATGACAACAAAATCAGCCTTTCAAGATATGGAATATTTAAAACTTAATTTATGTTCAAAATATAGCTCAAAAATATTTGGTCAGTAAATTATGCAAAAGAATTCACACAGAAAAGAAAGATGGTAAAGAAGTAAATATATCGAACAAAGTGATTCTACATTGTTTGGGACTTGAAAAACTTTGTTTTTTGGGGGGCGGGGGGTTAGACAGAGAAAAATATCTAAATACTTGGAAGAGTCGAATTTTTATGTTTTCAAATAGATAAAGTCATGGATTCCACGCCTATGAATTTTCATAAGGATCAAATGTAGGTAAAAGTATTTAAGTATAAAAAAATTTACTCTAGAACTCTAAAACTGTAAGAAGTTACATTAAAAAAAACCCACCTAAATAAACGATGATAATGTGAAACAAATACACATACATACACAGGCAGAGTGCACACAAACTTACAGGTGTTACTTGTGAGCACACATGTGCACATGCCAAGCATTTTAATGTATAATCTCACACAGTATGCATCAAACGAATTGCAGCTGATCCTTCTGGGCAGGAAGACTGAAAAGACTGGCAAGAACAAAGTTTGTATTTTCTTCACTGTTATATTTGATATCTTTGCAAAGATAGATTATTTTTGAAATATACAACAGGAAATCTGAAAATGTCTAAGACATCTAAAGAAAGGCCTGTCAGTGTTTTGAGATAATTTTAAGAAGTTGAACTTATCTTTTAATACAACAGCCAGAAATATATTTTAACAATCCAAGAACTTCAGTTGATAAATTGGTCAAAAACTCCTGAATCCAAAGACCCTGCCTAACAATTCTGTTTTATGAAGCTGCCTTCCTGTCTTATTTCTATTTGATTCCAAGGAAGCTTTAGTTTTCTTAACATTGTAGTATCATTCAGGATTAATTAAATATTAATAATCATAAGGCATGTCACCTTTTAACATAAAGAATATCTTTTTCTCCAAACAACACTAAAAAAAATCTAGCAGGTAGCTGGAGGACATACATGTCATAATGGTACCAAGTCAAAAAGCAGCATGCTTTACAAATGAAATGCACTAAAAATAAGAGCACAATGACAAAAGGTTGGGGAGAGGAAAGGAGTATTTACTGCATCTCTACTCAGATAAAACCATGGCAGTACACAGGCAGAACCCGAAGTAAAATGCATAGACTTCTCCTTCAGTGTCTCAGAACTGAGCCCATACATTCCAGGCACATCAACTCACTAGTCTCCAGTTCTTGTAGCTGTCCATCTACTACAGCATAATCCCAGCTGCCAATCTGAAAGAAACCAGCTAGTCAGGGTAGACACGACCAAGAGAAACAAACGTCACTCAGTAACGCTTAGCGGCACTGTGCTCATGGATAATTTCAAACAGTATCTCTGTCTAGAACATTGATGTGCTCATTCAAAACACCTCCATCTCTGGCTACTGGAAACTAGTAGATAAAGGAGCCTGCCTAGGAAAATAAGTGCTATGTCTTTAAAGAAGTGGCCAGTGCCAAAAGGCAAACACAGTAAGCAATCAGTAAGAAGCTGTTAAAGAAAAACAATGTGGCAAAGCAGGAAAGTTAATGTACTGCGTTCACAAGGTGAAGTTGTTTTTCAGAACTCAACAGTATGCTTAAACTACAGTAAAAGAAGATGCAGGGGCAGGTTAGTTGTTCATCTGTTAAGAAACAAACACCCAGTTAATTTTTCTAAAAATATTTGTGAACAACCATAGTGTTGAAATACCCAAGACTTATTGAGGAATTTGATGGCATGCTCTCTACTGTCAAAGGAACTTAAAAACCTGAAAGACAACACAGGCACAGACACACAGACACACACTGGGGGGGGGGGGGCAAAGAGATGTGGTGGGACAACAAATTTACACACAATGTAGTTATCTTTGAGTCAAGTGTTTCCCAAATACTAACAGAATTTCAGTGGTTTCTTTACATCCTAAGTAAATTTTCTCATCTTTACTAGAAATAAAACTATTGTGAAAAATTTAGATATGTCACACTGTCAAACAATTTTATGTAGTTTTTTTCAAATTTGTATTATCTTTTCCTGTTAAACTTTCTAAAAGCTTCCATTTAGTGAAAAACTTAGAGAATAAAATGAATAGCAGTGTGAAGTGTTAAAAAGGGCCATAAAGGAAATGGGTTCCCTCAAGAGCATGAAGCAGACACAGAAGAGAAGAGTGTGGGTATCTCAAAAAATTGACAAGGACTAAAAAAAACCTCATGAAAACACTCATACTCTGCTTTACATCCTCGGCTGTATAAGTCAGCTACTTATTTACCTACTTAACTAATGAGCCCGAGTAAAATACAAAGACCAAGCTCTACCTACAACCTCAATGCTCATGTAGTCAACTAAGGGAAACTTTGCCTGATTATTGTGGTTTTGATGTACAAGAAAGTCAGGCAAAATTTAACAGTATTTTTTAATGTAGGTTTTCAATGAAAACTTGACTAATCCTGGCCGTTTATTTGGCTTTTCGTTGTACAGTTCCTGCCCTGCACTGTGTCAAATACGCCATCTGTGCAACACACTTCTGGTCAGTGATGCTTCGGGACTGTTTCTGTAACACGCTGAACTGTGTAGCTGCATGAAATTGTAACAGGGCATTCAATACTTCTAATTTACTGTATTGCTGCCACCACTGTTAATCCTGTTGTCCTGGCTTTAAATCTCACTGCAGTCACAACAAAGATTCCTTCCCCACCTGCTTAAGACAGGCTTACAGACCACTCCCCCAACTATTTAACAAATGTTAACAATGCTATAAATACCAATTGTGTTTATGTTTTCTGAAAGATTCACTGCCAGTGTTCTGCAGCAGCACTGGGCTAAACTGAGAGCTGACTCCCACTACAAGAGTGATGGAATTCTAAGCCAAAAATGCTTTTCCTTGGATAAGATGTCTGATTTGCTACTGCTGTCATGAAACTGGGGTCATGTAAACTTAAACACGGCTGCTGCTTCTTTTGGAAAACAGACCTTCTCAGAGTGATTATGAGTTGCTAAAACAGCCTTTGGAAGGATAAATTTGGAAGAGGCCAAACCAACCACTGACATTAAACATGACTTCAGGGAGTGTTCAGGCTTGACTTTCATGCTATGAAACCGATTGTAGATAATTTTTAAAATTGAGCAATATCTTGGCTCTTTCTCCCTTCTTCTGTATCCATCACAGTAGATGAAGCTGAGATTTGTTTTCAAAAAGGAAATCAATTTTAATTTCTGAACACACATAAAGTGACACTGTCTTTGCTTGAAAAGCAAAGGAGAAAATAACACTTCTACAGGAAATGTAGTGAATGCACATAGCAAAGTGCAAGATGAGAAAGCACAGATGACTCTGTTCACACTGACTTGGTTCCCAGTGACAGTCACAGCCTGGACCTCCACACATTCCTCCTGCCTCCACATAGGCCCAGACTCTGCCCATGGATCTGCCTCATTCTCACTTATCAAAGCTGACTGCCCAATCCTGGTCACTGACAGCTGACTGATTAGAAAGGATTGTTAGAGAAGGAAAACCCAGGAAGGATTTGTAATCAAATAAATCATCTCTAATAGCAGAACTTCGAACACCAGGAATGGGCAGTGGATTCTGGGCAGCCTGAGAGGCTGGCACTGTTAAGAAAGCTCAAATTTGGGGACAGCAGCTTTCTAGTCTCATACTTTGCACTGATGGATTACTTGAAAATGTTAGTATTTGAAATGCATTGCTTTGATACATTTTTAAATCTCTCCGTGTAAATGAATACATACCCACACCCACATACACCCATACCCCCCAATGAGAGTGATGAACCTAGAATTTAGAATTCAAAAATCTTAGGCCAAAAGCTTTCTTGCACAACCATGACAAAAGCTACAATGACCAGTAATACATCTAAAGACAATTTCCCTAAAGTAGGGTAGTAGTATTCTCTTCCCTGTCAAATACCATGGAAAAATGAAGGCATAAATTGCCCACGAAAATGAAAAAAAAATCCTGTTCAGTGGGTTAAATTATGAAACAAAACAAAAACTGAGAATAAAAGTGAGCTGACCTGAGTCAAATGAAAGAAATGAACATTGCTTTTTCCTCTGACAGTTACAAGAGGAGGCTATGCAGAGCTGTGTACCAGGCAACATAGAACGTTGAGACAGCAGCAACTACAGTCACAGTTCATACTCATATTCCCATCTCTCACCCTCGCCCCAGTGTAGATTATAAGCATGCTTTTTCTCCTCAAAAATGGAAAAAGAAAGACTTGTGCCCTTCTCCTAATTTAAAAGAAAAAGAATTTTCAGAGCACAGAAAAGGCAAATAAAAGGGTTCCGTGATTTCACTAACAAAGATACTAACCAGAAACATTCTAAGGTCTGTAAACCTCAGACTTTTCCTCATGCAGTTGTGTTTTGTTTCATAACCTGATCTGTTTTCACTGTAATGTGACAAAATATATCTCCACAGCAAAACATATCAATTTAAAGAGTAATCTTTCTGATGACACTGTGTTCCGCTGTGTGGATTTACTGATAATTAACAAGTGTTCCATTGCTACACGTTTACATTCTACTTTGTTTTGGTTCTATTATTATGAGCAACTACAGAATTCAATACTTTTGTAGGCCTGATAAAGTATTCCTTTTAAGTAAATAATGCATAGACATTTAAAAATAACCGATACAGATTACCATAAAGATTCAACCTATTTTTTCCTTACCAAATGTACAAAATGAATGTGCTTTCTCATACTCTCGCACCATTAGAAATTTCATTATTTTTAATCTTCAATAATTCAATAGGCAAAACACTACTGTGTTTAAATTCAGTCTTTGAATACTAGTGAGGATGAGCTATTTTTTACACATGGTTTCTCTTTTGTCATTTGTGAATTATCTGTTCTTAAAATTTATGTACAGAAATTTCACTTCTCATGTAGGAAATATATCAATTTCCTCAATGATTTTTGGCCTTGGATTAGACTTGCAAAGGCCTTCCTCATTCTAAGATTATGAAACTACTCACCTATGTTATCTAAGTTCTATTTTCACATTTTATATTTATATAATATTTATTTCAAGTAAGCATATGCAATGCAGGTGGAAATACTTTTACTAAGATGTGAAGTGTAGAACTATATTAATTTCTGCTCTAAATAACTAGCCAGCTGCCCTGCCATGACATGCAGACTTACATCACCCTTGGTGATTTAAAACATCACCTGTATCATAGCTTCTACACATAGTGTGTCCACTTCTGGAAGCTATACTCTGCTCCACTGAACGTCAGTTTCTGTATTAGACACACCGTTTGACTACTCTTGTTTATGTTTTTCTGTCAGGTGAACTGACTAATTTTGTTCTATCAAATCTTGTTCCTGGATCTCTCAGGTGTTGTATGAGAGAAACAGCAAATTGAAGAGGGGTGGGGGGGGCGCAAAGGCAGCTGTCGGACAGAGCGACAAAAAAGGAGAACCAACAGCATGAGAGGTAAAAGGGAAGACTGCAAAAAGAGAGTGTGGCTTGAGAGAGAACGGCAGGATGTACTCCTTCAGTTTAAGGCTAAATATAGCAAAGAATGGAATATTCAGAGTGTTTATTTTGTGGTGCTGGGGATAAAAGCCAGGGCCTCAAAGATGCTAGGCAAGAACTGTACCACTGAGTTACATCCTTAGCCCTGAACAAAGTATTTCTTTTTTTAAATCCTTCCATCATGTGAGTTCCAAAGAGTGAACTCAAGGTCATTAGGCTTGGCAGCAAACACCCTTACCTGCTGAACCATCCTGCTAGCCCTATAGAGTTTTTTAAAGGTTATCTCTCATCTGCTAAACCCCATCAACAAACTATTTTATAAGGTACTAAGGTACTTGACACTGGGATCTAGCAAATATCATGTACATAAGAATTAATAGGTAAATTCTGGAAATGGGTGTAGAATAAAAGCTTAATAGAAAAACCATGTCTACAAAGACAATTACAAATACTGTAAAGAAATTAAGGAAAATATGAATATTAAATCTTTCAAAAAGAAATAATAATTATTTTATTTA
>NW_008356258.1:775219-781814 GCF_000622305.1 Nannospalax galili
ATTTATTTTTAATTTTTATTATTTTTATTTTATGTCTATGTGTGTATTGCCTGCACGTAGGTAAGTGCACCCGTGTCATGCAATGTCCATGGAGGACAGAAGAGGCTGTCGGATCCCCTGGAACTGGAGTTACGGACAGTTGTTAGCTGTCATGTGGGTGCTGGGATTTGAACCCAGGTCTTCTGCAAGAACAACCAGTGTTCTTAACTGCTGAGCCATCTCTCCAGCCCCAGGAATAATTATTTTAAAAATACTTTACAAAGTATATAGATTTTATAAAAGTAAAAATATTTACTTTTGCTCCTATTTGATCTCAAATTCAAGTGTCCTAAATTTTCTCTTCTGAAAAGCTTAATAAGATTGTGCTCAAAGGAAGCAAGGTGACTGTCAAATCAAATTGAGCAAAGTTAATAATCAGAAAATGACAGATATGCTTGTCTCTTGTCTATGAAAGAATATTTATAGGCTGTGAAGATAGAATAGACCAAAACATGGGAAAGAGGGACAAAATAAAAACTCCTAAAACAGGGATGAAAAGCAGTAAAGGGCTTCAAAAATACTCAGCTCAGCGGGCGTGGCGGCCAAGGCCTTTGATCCCAGCACTTGGGAGCCAGAGGTGGGCGGATCTCTGTGAGTTCAAGGCCAGCCTGGTCTACATAGTGAGTTCCAGGACAGCTGGAGCTACAGGGAGATCCTGTCTTAAAAAGACCAAAAATAATAATAATAATAAAAAAAAAAAACCTCAGCTAAAGATAAGGATATAACCTTTAGTTGGGGTCACAAGGTATTTGAAAACAGATTAGCATATCTGACTGAAAAACACTTCTTTCTGGTATGTGATATATGTAAATGTAGACATGTATATTGATAACACAGCTGTTTTCTAAAAATTAAAAACAACATAAAAATTTAATGTGCTACAGGCTGTTTTCCCTGATTGCTCTTCCTCCTCTTATAGTTATTATTTCTATTGTTTAGAGCTTTTTTATAGAGAGATTATTTTATGCTCACTTACTATGCCATATGTATTAACCATTCACTTTAGAACAACAACTTCTCCATAGGAATGGAGCTTTTGCTAAGCAGAAGGCAAACACATAACTTGGATGCAGACACTTTGCCTCTGTGTGGACAGAAAAAAGTTCCAAACTGAACTGCATGTATAGCGGTGATAAAAAAGAAGTAAAATATAGTTGCTGAAAAGAAATAGTCTCACAGAAAAATGGCCTTTGTACTTTCAGAAATGCACCAGTCTGTCCTGGTATCTTCACAGAAACTGAGGAGACACTGCTTTAAGGTAAGTCAAGTGAAGATGCAAATGCACTAACATGGGGTGTGAAAGGCTCTCACTGGCACTAGATTCTGAAGGAAAGATGGGTGTGGCTTAAAGAGGGGTGGATGTGTGAATCCATAAATTATGATAATGGAAGCTTCATAACTAGTAGAGGTCTGCAGCAAGACCTGATGTGGCGGTATCCTGGCCTAGGGTTTACAGGCATGTGTGTCACCACTGGAAGGGGAGCTACCTCCTGAGTATCCTTGTGTACAGAGTGCAATCCCAGAATTCTGAAGGAAGCAGTGTCTATGAAGACAGGCAGTGTGCGACCATCCTCTCTAAGATTCTGCCCTATTACCCCATTTCTCTTTACTCACCCTGTGTTTGCCAAAGCACATACCAAAAATGAAGTTACAGTCTGTATTGTTTGGGTCACTTTTCTGAGTCCCATTCGAATCTGAGCTTCATGTGGATAAGATTTGTCTCACTCATTTGTGTATTTTTAGCATCTTGAACAAAATGAATAGTTGTTGAAGATACAAACGACAGAGTTTCCCAGTTCATCAGCCCTTTCCTGCCTGCCTTATCTCCTCAATGTACCCTGAGTCACCTTCATTTCATCAATATCCCCTGAGCAGCCTCCTTGGTCACCTGCAATCCTTTTTCAAACATTTCATCATTTGAAATGCACCTGTGTCTGTCTCTACACACACACGTGGATGCAGGAACAAATATGTATACACACACATGTTGGCACACATGGGAACACACACCCAAAGGTGGGAACACACACACACACACACACACACACACACACACACACCTTTTTTGCTCAGGCTTTTACTGCACTCATTCTCCTGCTACTGAAAACACAGAACACATGGAAAAGAAATAAACATTCATCACTATGCCAGATAGTTCTACAAAACTACCGCATCCTTAGTATAAGCTCACATAAAGCTAGTTTTGTTACCTCCCCACTAGGTACATACATGCAAACTTACATAGGTTTTGCACCATGCTAAACCACTTTCCAACCTCCGTTGAGGCAGTATTGTCCCCTCCTGTCCAGTGCTTATTTCTCTCTGTGCTCTGGAGTTTGTTCCTTTCTACTTTCTCAGACACATGCTTTCTCTCCCATACGTCTAACACGCCTTCCTCCTTTTGGATCTTTCCAATGAAACATGGATAGATGTCTATTCATAGGAATAGTCTCCTTAGAGTGACTGCTAATGAGTACAAAGATTTCTTCTGTAGGGACAAAAATGTTCTTAGAGTACATTGTGGTGATGCTTATACAACTTTATAAATATACTAAATTGTATACTTTCTTTTTTGTGACATTTTATTTGTATATTTTTAATGTTTTTATCTGTATGAGTGTATTGCCTGCATGCATGTAAGTGTACTCGTAGTTAACACCCATGGAGGTCAGGAGAGGGCATCGAATTCCCCTGGAACTGGAGTTAAGGATGGCTGTTAGCCACCATATGGGTGCCGAGAATTAAACCCAGGTCCTCTGCAAGAGTAGTCAATGCTCTTAACTGCTGAGCCATCTCCCCAGCCCCTAAACTGTATACTTTCAAGAAGTGAATTGTATCATATGTGAATTGTATCTCAATAAAAGTATTAAAAACTCTCCCTTATAGCTGTGGAGAAAGCTTTTTGAATTAAACCTATATGTTTATATCAATAATACTAAGTAACAAGAAGATATATTCTCATTTCAAGAATATCATGTAGTTAACATACTTAGAAAACCATAGGCATGTTTACTTAAATGAATGCAGAATCTAATACATAGTATACAACATATATGCATGCAATTGCTCTGGGTACTCCAAACTGAAAGCAATGATTTGAACAGATATGTGTGTACCAAAGCTATCTTACATAAGAGCCAAATGGCAAGAATAATTGAAAACGTCCATGGATGGATGACAGATAAACAAAACATGGTATGCACATATATTTTTTCAGTCCTACAAAGGAAGAAAAACTCTGACACATGCTACAAGATGGATGAACCTTAAAGATACAATGCTTTATGTATGGAAAATATTCCATACATAAAGGAATAAATATTGTACGGTTCTTGCTCATATGAGGTACCCAGAACAATTCAATTCATATGTAAAGAAATACAGTAGTGATTATCAGGGACATAGGAGAGGATGACTATTGTTTGTTTAATGTATAGACAGCTTCAGTTTGGGAAGATGAAAATTTTCTGTACACGAATACTACCAAGATACACAGGGAAGTCCTCTAGATGCTGCTGCTAATGTGGCACAGGTAGTCACATATTCCCATGCATATTCAGTCTACCAGACACACTAACCACACTGCAAGAGCACATGTGGGCCAGGCTGTGAGATCATAGTACGGAGCAAGTACTTCTGTCCCTGTCAAAAGTTGTGTTGGCACTCCTCTAGACTTCACTATAATAAAATATAGTAACTTTTTTGGAAATCGTTGGTATATGGGGGTGTCAATCCAGAATGAAAATAGCCAATTATACTGAATAAGAAGGTAAAGAGGATGCTACCAGCTATGACAGACACAGGTTAAAAGTCATCTTTGGGATGTAAATTACAGCATAAGCTTCAATGACATGAAAGGCAGAGCCAGTTATATCATTTTGGACACAACAAGAATAGCTTAAAGATGGCATCCTACTCTGCATATTTATAGCAACTCTATGGAATTTTGAAATTTAGACTACAGAGACTATACATAAATCATATGCTGGTATGTTAAATAAAAAAATGTGTATACAACCTATTGTAGGGGCTGGAGTGATGGCTCAGTGGTTAAGAGCACTTACTGTTCTTCCAGAGAACTTGGATTTGGTTCCCAGCACCCACATGGCAGCTAACACCCATCCATAACTTCAGTTCCATGGGATCCAAGTCCTCTTCTGGCCTCCATGGGCAGCAGGCACACATGTGGTGCATTTACATACACACAGACAAAACATTCATACACATGAAATAAAAATAACTAAAATCTTAAATCATTTGTGAAATTTAAGTTCAGTTATGAACCAGCTATGCATAAAAATAAATAATTATTACAAGGGAGTATGAAAAAGGAAAAACAGGCTGAATGTTTGTTGAAGAATTTTTAGCATATAACAGAATAAAGTACCACATTTCAAATACTGTTAAAAAAGTAAAGTCCACTTATTCATTTGTGTGTGTATATGTACAAGCATGTGTGAGTGTATGCATGTCACATAAAGGTCAGAGGACAACATGTAGGAACTGGTTTTCTACTTCTACCAGACTGACTTTTGATATTCTATTCAAAGAACTAAATTATGTACTGTTCAATAATATCACTTATATATTACTCTGACCTCAGTTTTAGAGAGCCCTATGATGTTCTGAATCATATTGTCAATAGTTCATATAGTCTCCATAGTTTTTAAAATATGAAAAACTGAAACTCAGAATTGGCACAATTTAGGGTCAAAGAGACTTAGTACACAATGCTTTTGCTTATGCACTGACTTTTCTAGCCATAAGTCAAGTAATAATAAGCCAGTTTATTTCAATATGTATTTATATACTTTCAACATAATCAGGTCCTAGAATTACAATCAGTATAGCAAGTCCTGGTGGAAATAGGAAATCTTATATATCACAAATAATATAGACTTCAAATATATACCTGCCCCTAGGCATCAACATCCTTGGCTTCTTAGTTAGTCCTTCTGTTCTAAAAGTACATAGATGCTTGAGGTTGTATCTGTTTGATTATATAATTTTTCATATGAGGCACAACACATTTGGGGGGTATATAATTGATTAGAAATATTTAAAAAAGCAACACCTTCTTCAGAATTTTAGGTGAATATTCTATTTGCCAAGACTCTGTTTTGAGTATTTTATACCTTGGAAAATACATGACAAGGATAAAGCAAGTCTCATTTCCATTTAACACTAAGCTTGGTGACAGAAAAGCTTCAGGCTTCAACCCCAGTTTTAACTACTATGCAGTTGTTCATATACTTATGTATTATATAGAAATGTTTTATTACATTTTGACTTATGCTTACAATCATATTTATTTGGTAGATAAATTACTAGTTTCCTAATATTTAAAAACCATGTGTCTAAGTCTCCAAATCTATAAAAATTAAAAATATGATTTTATCACTTAATAGGTTAAAATGATAAAAGCTCTCATTTTATACCTAGTCAAACATCATGCTGGGGCAAAGTTCTGGGTTCAAGCCCCCAATAGGTGATTCACTGACAGTTTGCCCTGCTTAAGTCTTCCCACTATGCTCTACCCTCTCCAACAGTAAACTGAAGGACAGGGAATGATATCAATACCACCTGGCTGTAAGACTCTCCATTATTGGTTTTGGTTTAAGTCAGAGGACTTACCTCTCTCAACACCGGGTCAGTTATTGAGTTCAGGTTAACTGCTCCTTCATAGGTCAGGTAATAGAACACATTGAGGGCACGCACAGCCTCTGGTCCTTGCTGTTTATAGCCAAAAATGAGATCAATCCATTGGTGAAGCTGGCAGGAAACGAATTCACTCTCCAGGGCCTGAAAAACCAGTACAGTGTGCATCACTACACTGCATTCTAATTTTAAAACATAGACATTTAGAACAAACAGTAAATTTACTTTAAAAACCAGAAAACCTGAAAGCCCAAGTGTGGCGGTATGCAGCAGTAATCCTAGCTACTTGAGAAGCTGAGGTGGGAGGGTCACAAGCTTTAGGCCAGTCTGGGTAACTCAATGTGACCTAGTCTTAAAAAAACAAACAAAAACCCAGGGTTGGAGGATGGCTCAGTAAAGTGCTTGTTGTTAAAGCATGAGAATCTAAATTCAATCCCTGGTACCCATGTTAAAAGCCGGGTGTGGTGGTACAGAGCTGGGGAGACAGGAGGATACTAGTAACTCACTGCCTAGGTAGTCTAGTTGAATCTGCAAGCTACAGATTCGGTGAAAGTTCTTGTCTCAAAAACTAAGGTGAAGAGCTAGGTGTGGCAGCACACCTTTCATCCCAGCACTCAAGATGCAAAGGCAGGGAGATCTCTGTGAGTTCGAGGCCAGC
Organism: Nannospalax galili; assembly: GCF_000622305.1. NCBI lineage: Eukaryota > Metazoa > Chordata > Mammalia > Rodentia > Spalacidae > Nannospalax > Nannospalax galili. Next base: position 781,575 of record NW_008356258.1, read on the forward strand.
CTGGTATACATAGCAAGTTCCATGCCAGCTAGGGCTACAGGGAGACCTTGTCTCAACAACAACCCCCGCCCCAAAACCAACTAAGGTGGGGAGTAATTGAGGAAGACATCTGAAATTGACTACTGGTACACATACCCCCCCACACACACACGAGATGTGGGGAGTAATTGAGGAAGACACCTGACATTGACTACTGGTACACATAACACACACACACACACACACACACACACACACACA
>NW_008356258.1:782116-796146 GCF_000622305.1 Nannospalax galili
GGAGAGGAGAGGAGAGGAGAGGAGAGGAGAGGAGAGGAGAGGAGAGGAGAGAGAAAAACTGGGGCTGGGGCCTGGGGTACGGTGTAGCTCATGCTTTACATGTGTGAGGCCCTGGATTCGATCTCCAGTACTGTAAAAAATCTCATGTTCTATCTTCTAGCTGAATCTGTTCTGTTGTGTATATGAGAAACCTTCTGGCCCATATCATGCTAAGCTGTAATAAATGCTTTGACATTCACCCACTATACTGTAAGCATTATAAGGCCCAGAGTTGGCCTTATCTTGCTCACATTTGTAACTCAGGCTTGACAGGTACTCAATTTATGCTTCAAAGAAAGGACGTCATAGAGTGTAAGGACTACTTTGGAAAAGCAAATATAAAAACATTAAATTTACTATTCACTTGAAATATTTAATTTTCTCAAAACATTGTCTACTGTAACTGCAACCAAATTATTTTGTTTTTTAACTGTGTTTATGTCAACAAATTGGATTTTGTGGGGGGATACTTATAGTTGCTGAATTTTATACTACATATTAGTATCAAAACAAACCAAATACTTTATAGTATTAACTGTGCTCAGTAAATAATGAACAGAATCAAATATTCACTTGAAATGCTGAGCCCAAGATCCACTTCCTATTCATCACTACATTCCCGTTTATAAGTACTGAGTTCCAAATACAGTAAGTACTAAGAAATGTCTGTTGAACTGAATAAAGTAAGAAATAAGAGTTTAGAAAAGTGGAAACATATCTTTTAGGAGGTATTTATCCTTTTACTATATAATACTGTTCAAAACTATTCCAACTTAATTAAAGTTTAACACTAACTGCTTTAGGTTTATCAACAAATAATGCTATTCAAATCAAGAATAGCCAAACTTAAGCTCTGAGGCCTTATTAAAAATATACCATGTTATCTATGTTATATGTGGGAAAGAATTTCAATGAAAGTAGTTTTAGAGGGCTGGAGAGATGGCTCAGCAGTTAAGAGTATTGGCTGCTCTAGTTCAATTCCCAGCACCCACATGACTGCTAACAACCATTTGTAACTCCAATTCCAGGGGAATCCAACTCCCTCTTCTGACCTCCACAGGCACTGCACTAATAATTAACTTCTAAAGCAAACAGCCAATGAGATATAAACCATCTTGGGACAAAAGATAGTCACATTAGTTCACAGATGTACATTTGTATAAAAATATGCCTTATGAAAATGATTACCTATGAAAGATATTTATAGATAAATACAATGTTTCCTTTATAGCCACTTAACATGGGTTTGTAATATACAATACATAAAATACAATTCACCAAATAAAACTCTACACACTAGACAATTCTCACATGCCAGAGAATACCCGAAATAAAACATGACTAAAAGGATTCACCAGGCTTCCACTGTGAAGTTGCTGTTTTAGACATTTATTATAAAATCCATTGTATTTACCACCTTCATAAAGAGATGATAAGAAGGAAACACAAAACTGCCTCACATTTCACTTGCCATAATATGAGGGTTTGTTAATAAGTAAGCAAATTTCTATTGTAACTACATAAATTTAAAAGGAATCTAAAAATCCTGAACTACTAGTATAAGTTGTTTCATTAACAGAGGCCTTGGGAAGGGATGGGAGGGAGTGGGGAAGCATATTTAAAGTGACACATAAAAACAGCAATTGTCTTAATTTGTGTGCACTGCACTCCATACAAAAGCTCTAAATATGTTCAAATTAGAGCAAGCTGCTTGATTGTCACCACAGTCTCATGTCACATTAATGCATGACAAACATTAAACCATACACTTAAATGGCAATTTATATCATTTAAATGTTTACTGCCAGACTAGCTCATCACTCATTTAAATGTGACTTTCTGACAGCTAATTTCAGTTAATTTTCTCCAATTCACTTAATTAGAACTTTCAATCAGAGAAGGACTTACATGTGTTTTCAAAGAGTACATCCTTTTTGGTTGTTGTTCAAAAATATGACTAATAAACTGATGAAAAGCTCTACTGTAACAGATTAATAAGCAATATCTCTGAATCTACAGGAAAGTAACCCTAGATGAAGCAAACTCACAGTATGTATTCTGAGAAAGAACAAACACTTATTTATGTAAATAATACTCTTGCCAGTAGTTTAAATAAAAAACGTTTAGTTCATATACACCCTCTATTGAAACAATAAAAAAACCTGCATCCAAGCTAATTAAAAATTAATGATTTCAAAATTGTTTAATAAGATAAAACAGCCAGGAGTCTCCCGAGTGTCCATGGTATTGTGATTTGAGACTATAAAATTCTAGAAGGCTCAGCAAATGACAAAGCACAAATGAATTTTCTCAATATTAAAGCTCTTAAAACTAGGGCAATTTTATTTTATGTGTCATCAAACAAAGAACTGTGAGTTTCCTGATGGTTGATTACTTTTTAATGCACATTTGAAATGGTGAAGTTGGTCTGATTTAAATGCTTGAAGCTTTACATCTTGATACTGCATCAGAATTTTAAGCAAAAATGCTGAAGGAACAATACTGTATGCCCCTATTATGCTGCAGATACACTGTGGAGACACTGCATGCCACAGTTCAGCCTGCATCACATGTCACAGGTCAGTCCTTAGAGGTCAACCAGTAATTCATAGAATTATTGGCAAAATGTACTTGAGGGAATGATAAACACATTATTTCATAAATAAACTTCAGGTATTCTTAAAAACTTAAAAATTTCACTAGCTAGCTTTAAGCATTTCCTGAACAAAGCTTTAAAATGGGACCCAGAAGAACTGTGGCAGATCTGAGAGAATTCTAGGAAGTTTTGGAGTTCATTTAGTACAAAGTCAGCTCATGACTTTAACATCTTTTTGGTAACATTGAATGATAATTTTCTAACCATAAATGTGCATTAATAAGTTCATGAACTGCACACTTGGGGGAGGGGAAGAGGATGCAAGAGGAAATTAAAGAAAAAGATAATTCTAAATGGAATACTTTGTGTTTACATTTTATAACTTTTTTTTGAGACTCAACCTAAGTTGAGAAATCTGTATTAAATATTCTTTAAAATCTCTTTCATATACAGCTTTAAAAGCATGGAAAATTTATAGAGTCACATTTTTAGACAAATACACACACACACACACACACACACACACACACACACACACACCAGACAACATGCTAGTGGAATGTTAAGCATTCGAGGTTTTTCAAAGCCTTTAGGCAGACAGTCTTCATTAAGTCTGGAATTAAATACTGTTTGCAGCTAGGGGATAGTAACATTCTTCCCATGCTGCTCTCAACCCAACCAATCAATTGTTAGCACTCCTGGAGCAGGCTGAATATATCATTTACACCCAATGTATGCTCTGAGTAAAATTTGTAAAAAAGAAAACCCACTAAAATGTCCAACACAATATAATAATATTCAACTCATCTAAGTTATTATAAAATAAACCAGTGACTAATGCCCAATTGTTAAGGATCAAATAAGACTATGATATGAAGCCTTGCACAAATTGTCAGTTCAATCCAGGGGGGCTCATGTTAGTCTTGACAAACTGTCTGGGGGCTGATATCTATTTTTTTAATGAGATCTATTAAGCAGAGACTAAAACACGTGAGATATGCTAAAAAGTACACTATACAGATGTCAAATACAAACACTTATTAGTAACTTTCATTTGTTTGGTCCTCATACAGAATATCAATAAATTAAAGCCTTAATATATCATAAAGATAATAATAAATTATTCATAAATGATTGTGCTGTGTCAGAAATAATTACAGCATATGAATATGTGTTTAACAATCAATCTCTTTGAAAGAATGTAATCTATATTTTTCTGAAACTAACTCATTAAGAAAATGAATTATGGAAATATTAAATAAAATTATTCTATTTCTGTCTAATGGAGTCAAATAATATGATAATATATAGAAATACTTCACTTTTTATAAGAAATTGAACCATATGAAAATAAAATTCTAAAGGCATTTATTATAGATTTTACTAATCTATACAGACTTTAGACACTATAGCAATTTCCTATGAAAATCAAGTTTTTACAACTATGAAAATTATGTAAAAAATAAAAGAAAACCAATTTTAATTAACAAAAGAAATTATGAAATAGTTATTAACTTTATGTCAAAGAAGCTGTCAGTTTGTATTTGTGGTTTTCATGCTTATAAGTGTGAGTCATGCTGGTATTTATTAATATGCTATTATCCTACTCCTTTAAAAAGAGAAGCTAAATAATAATCCTATGCAAGAAGTGATTTTTATAAACCTCATATGCAGTCTGATGGACCTTTCTGTATACCTATGTTAGTGCTGATTCAGTCCCAAGATAGAAAATACACCTATAAGTTTCAAATACAAAAATAACACCCCCCCATTAGTAACAACTTGATGTTCACATAACTCTATTTAATGAAAGAATGAAAAGGCAGTTTCTTAAATTTTTAATTAAACATAATTAAGCATTTCAATGCATATGAATGTATGTAGTAATATGTTTCAAAGGAGCTAATGTTTGGACTGGCAGGAAGGTAATACACAAAATTATAAACTTGGATTCTTAAGCATTTTTTCATTCGAGATAGATGTAAAAAGCTTTCTTCCTTTACACACACACACACACATACACACACACACAGAGAGAGAGGGAGAGAGAGAGAGACAGAGAGACAGAGACAGAGAGAGACAGAGAGACTGGCCTGTTATGTTTGCATGTGCTGGATTTCAAACACTAGTGGTAATGTTTCCTTAACATTGATATATGACCTTTGTAATTTACATTGAAGAAAGCTGTTTTTTTCAGCCTAATTAGAACTGTTTCAAATTTTCCTGCTAAATATATGATATAAAGTCCTTTCAACTTTTTTATTCTAAAGTTTCTTTCCATGTCAACTTTGTTCCAATCAAAATATGCTTTGAATTAAATGATTTTGATTGAATATGTGGATCGCATTTCACTTCTAAGATTTAAGTCCAAAAAGGAAAAGTTTAGCCTGTTCAAACAAAGCAAAAGCAGCCACTTTGCGGACGGCTATTCACGTTTAAGAGGACTGACAAATTGTTTGTGTGCACCATTAGGTCTAGTTTCTACAATAGTTGCCAGATTTCCTGTCCCTCTAATAAGATACATTAACTCCTGAAGTGCTGGCTTTGAATATGTGGTGAATCAGGGAAACTTTGGCAAATTTTAGAAGTTTACTTCTTTGAAATAGATCTAAGGAAAAGAAAACTAGCTAATTATGGTATATCAAAGTTTTCAAACAACAAAAAGCACAGAAAAATGAACTTTTTTTCATACTGGACAGATAAATTCCAAAAGCAAATATGTGATTTGCTAAAAATGACAAACTCCTATAAATTCTTATTTTTTTAAATACATTAATTTAACCTGCTTAACAATTACTTTTATAGGTGAAACACAATGAAAATAGTGTACTATTTAGTCAACTATAATCAACTAACATAAGCTTAAGTTTCTCCTAAATCAATTACAAATATATCAAATTGGGTCAGAATTTGGTTTGCCTTACTCTAAATATGTAAGAATGTGAAACAATACTATTTACATAGAAAAGTATAACTTTGAGAGTTTGAAAACGTGTGAAACTGTGACATTTAAGATCAATAAATCATGAGGCTAAGGGGGGGGGATTTAGAGCAAAGAAAGATTTAGAGGGGAAAAAACCTGCAGGAGGCAAAGAATAAAAGTTATACTTGACAGTTTTTTTAAAAAATGCTATGTAGTCAGCACACCAAAATCAGCACATACTCAGCAGAGCAGATAGAGAAATCACTGAAGGAGCAGACTGGTCAAAACTGCCCTTGAACTGCCGGGCAGATGAGAGATTCTTGAGCTCATTTCTATATTTATATCATTACCAAAGAAAAGTGTGAGTTAGGATCCCATCTTGATATAACCATCAAGCACCCGTGCATCTTTTGGCAGGAGAATCATTCTGTCTACGATTGTTATTGTGTAGTTTTAAATGGACTAGTCAACCAGCTGTTATATATTTTACACACTGAAGGCCATGTTTCCTTTGAAATTCATAGTTTTAATCTCAGCTGAAGTCTGTATTGCTGTGCGCCAAGATCAAAAGGATTAGGCAAACTTGTACAATTACCTCCTTTCCAGAGAGATGTTTTTAAAAAAATGCTTAAAATACTTTTGTATGCTGACATTTTATCCATTTATTTTCTTTAGAACTATAGAACATTAAAACATTTAATTAACATTTCAACCTTAGGTCATTCCTAATCTAAAATCTGGGAATTCATAATACACATGTTAAACAGGTTATAGTATGACACACATAGCAACATATAGATTTTTCTTATCCTACATCTAATTAGATGATAAGGATCAACCGCAAAAAAACTATTGTTTTTATTTATTTAGATTTTGTGTACTGCTGTGTAGAAACCAAATCACAGAGCTTACACCAATGCACACGTGGCCAGATAAACTTAACAGGAGAAATTAGGTCTTACAAAAATAAGGACAAGAAGAAGACACCCCATTAAAACCATGTCATGACATTCCAGACTCATTGGAGGTGAGCCCTGTAGTTGGTGTTAAGCTTTCTAACAGGCAACACAGAAAAAGAAACTCAAACAATCACAAGAGTCAAAAACGACCATAACGTAAAAACAAACCAGATGTCCTGAAAGCACATCATTTCTATCTCTGAGATAACAAATTTTTCCCTTGGCAATATGATGGAATCTAGGTATGTGACTCACAGAGGGACATACTTAATCCTAGGATAGATTTAAAGTATAGACAAATGGAGAGTTGCATATTCTTTAGGCAATCCTAAATAAACATTATTTCTCTTAGGGAGGCTTTGAACAGTAGGTTCTAGATAACACTGCATGACAGGGACTTGGAATATAGCCATTCTTTCAGTTAAATGCAGAGCCACATATTTCAACAACAGGTAAACTGAGTCATGGGATTTTTTTTTTTAACCATCTCTAAAAGATGTGATGAGCATAAGGAGAAATGCTTGTATAGAAGGTAGATCTACCTTTACTTGGATGAGACAGTGGCCAGGTTTATATGTCAGATTAAGATTTCCTCAGAGTGTAGTTTTTGCTAAAATTTTTATACAGATAACTAAAAGCTTCCGAATGCCATTTACAATGCCCTCATGTTTGTAGACATTAAAGTGTTTAAGGTATGTGCAGATGGGTCAGTGGTAAAAGGTGGTTGTCACCAAGCCTGACAACCTAAATTCCATCCCCAGGACCTGCATAGGAAACAAAGAGAACCAACCCACAAGTTGTACACCACACTGTGGCACATGTACCCCCTCCCAAAAAATGTGATAAAAATGAAGTACATGCATTAGATGTCTAACTCTAGAAACACTAGCAAAGAGTTCCTAGAAAATAACTATGAAGATTGTACACAACTGTTAGGCTCTCCAAGATAGTAGGTTATAAAAACAAACACCTAAGTAATTCAAATACTGATCTAAAATACTTGATTAACCACCTAGGCATAGAAAAAATGAATAGCTTTCCCCTTTAATGACCATCTAAAATTGTGTTATTTTAGTGCGTAAACTCCTGGAGGTTTTCTTTTATAGTTGGTTACAAAAGAAAGGAAAACAAATTTAAAAAAAAATCTCTCCTCACTTGCTTATCCACACAGATCTGATAAATACTAGCAGTCTCTTGCCTTTGAAGATGGCCAGATCAGAATTCCTACTTCATCCCAGATGTAGTTTAAACCCATGGGGACATCAGACAAAACAAGGAGCTGTCTCCATGGCACCAATGACTCCCCAGACTGACTGTCATAAACTTATACTGGCATATCAAAATCCTTGGCAAAATAGAACAGTTGTCAGTCATCACTCCAAGAAAAGCCAATAAAAAACCTGAAATAATATAAATGTGAAAGTTGACGAATTTTTTTTTATGTATTGGTAAGTTCAGCCAGACAAATTGTATCTGAAATTGCTTCGTGTATGCAGTTGCACACACGTCCATGATGTAGGATTAAAGGTCTTTCATTTTGCAAGTCTTGATTAATATCAGCTGCTTTCTTATCCTTAATCCAACACACACACACACACACACACACACACACACACACACACACACTGCATGTTGTTAATGGGTCCGATTCTGTGAGAACTCTGAGATGAAGTGTCCTCTGGAGAAGGGGAAAGGTGCACTAGCTCTAAGAGGATGACAGTCCAGATATGAAGTACTGAGCCTTCTATCAAGACAGCAGCAGAAGAGGTAGGGACAGAGCTTGGTGGTAGTATGATTGACCAGCAAGCTGGATGCCCTAGGTTTAATCCCCAGTACAAGGAGAGAGGAAGGGAAGCTGAAGGGAGGGAGGGAGGCAGGCAGATAGGCATGGGAGTGAAGAAAGGATAGGGTTAAGCCAAAAGTTAATATTTACAACAACTGAATGCAATGTGAGGGAAGATGGGACTGTAGGATGACATCTGTCAGATTTGCACTTCAACTATTTTGGAGTAGAAACAGTTCATATGGTAGATAAACTGAATTTTGAAGTTAACAATAACATTTTTGATTGGTATTTCAGTACAGGGGACCTGGTGCATGCTAGTACTTTACTATCAAGCTACATTTGCGGTCCTGTAATGTCTTTTATAGACTTGAAATTAATCCCAAGTCTTTGTTTTGGAGCTAAGGTTGAAAATTATAACAGAACCTTATATACTATTTGAATATTAAAATAAAAATACACCTATACTCAGTGGTGGGACATCCAAGCCACTTATGTTTTTGAGACGTAAGTGTAGTCCAGTCTGGCCTCAAATTCATAATTCTTTTGTCACTGTCTCAAGATTACAGGCATGTAGCACCTTACCCAGGTTCTAAGCCAGTAAGAATTCTGAGTAACAAAATAGCTATCAAAACTTCATAGCAGTGCTGCCCAAAATAAATTTATGGAAACCATATACATAATCTAAATTTTTCTAGGTGAATTAATTTTAATACTATTTAATCAAAGTCAATATAAAATTATCACTTTATATTAAATCTTAGAAATAGACTATGTGTTTTATACTTAAGGTGTGCATATGACACCTAATAATTTAGACTAGCCACATTTCAAGGGATCAGTAGCTATGTGTAACTAACAAGTATAAATTGAACAAAATGAACCTTTATTCAGGTATGAATACTGAATCTACAAGAATATTTTAAATTTCATTTTAGTTGAATTTTTACGATTTCTATACAACAGAGTTTGATGGTATTTAGATCTGCTCCCCGATATAAAATACAGCACAGGAGTCTGCATTTCACATTTTTAAAATACCTAAGAGACTAAATGACTGTCAATGCACTCTCGAGGTCACTGCCATTCTCAGCATTGTAAAGAATGGCTAGACCTTCAGACATGACAGCAGGTATGTAGTATCTTCAGGAGTGAACTAGACAATGTTCTGCACTGTACGCTCTTTAGCCACATAAAGATCTTTGAAGAAAGGTGGCCGCATGTGAAAGATGGCCCCTTGATCACCCTCCTTAAATAAAGACAAAAGCTAAATCTACCAAATACAGTGTCTTCTGTCAACTTAGCCTTAAAGGTCATTGGTTAGAATTCTTACATATTGGCTAATCAGTATAGCTATGCACTTTAAGAAAGACCATATAACCACACATCATAGCTTAGCACAGGTGACACACTTTTTGCTCAAAGTCAGTCATGTGAAATCTGTAGACAACATGTTTTCATCGACCTTGTGGAAAAAAAACAGATCATTTTATAATAACTCAATTTTTTGAGAACTTTGTACATGAGAACTGTATTTATATAATTTTCCCCTTCCTAGTACCTAATTTTTAATAGCAAATGAATTACTCTCTGTCCATTTCTAGATAGTTCTTAGCATCTGTAACACTATAATTCTCTAAATTGCAATAAATTATGGGTCTAATTTTCTCTGAATTATCAATAGGGTATTACTTAAGACTCATTCGTACTTAATTATAATTATATATTCTGGAACACAAAGGCACTATCAGATCAATAATATACATGTCTTGAAAGAATTAAGTGGTGGTGCACACTTTTAATGCCAGCACTTGGGAGGCAGAGGCAGGTGGATCTCTGTGAGTTCCAGGCCAGTTGGGGCTGCAGAGAGGCCCTGTCTCAAAAAGACCAAAAAAAAAGTTAATAAAATATTATTTTTAATATTTACTTCTCTCCTTTCATTTTATTTTTTTTTAAGTTTTAAATTTAATAACCACATGATTAGAAGAAGCAGTTCATTACAGCTTTAACATATTTAGTAACACATTCCAGAGCAAGGATACATCTCTTTCAAAGGTGGCTGTAAATATTTAGGTTCACAGTGGAAGTAATACAGTCATACAATACTGAACTCAGAATAAATCATGTAAGACATAAAGTTGAATGAGTTTTTACCCTTTAAAGAAGATCTCCATTTCATTTTAAGATATGCTGTTTCCTACACTTTTAATGCTAACACGTTTCCACATGTGTCTTTAATCTCTATGTATCTGATTATTACTAGTCAGAGTTGGTTACACTTGAATCCTTAGTACCTGAGTATGGATATAAAGTCACCAGGAACATTCCACTGGTAATGTTTATGACCACTACTATTTAACATGAAGTAAATTATTTTTTAAATTTTTAGTAACTACAGGATTAGAAGAAGCATTTCATTACAGCTTTAACATATTCAGTACCACACTCCGAGCAAAGAGTACATCTCTTTCACAAGTGTCAGTATGATTCTAGGTTCACAGTTGAATTAATACAGTTATACAATATTGAACTCAGTATAAGCCCTGTAAGACATAAAATTGAATGAGTGTTTAACCTTTAAAAAAGATCTCCATTTCATTTTAGAATATATTGTTCCTTGCAGAAAGACTCATTGTTTTTGCTACTAACACTGAGATGTGGGCGCACGCATCTCTAATCTGTATCTGATTATTACTAGTCATAAACAGTTGCACCTAGATCCTTGGCACCGGTGTATGGATATAAAGTCATCAGGTAGATTTCAATGGTAATGTTTATCACCTCTACTAATTAACATGACTTAAATTTCCATGCTTCCTCCTCAAATATAATACATTTTTAAAAAAATTTGTTAATTTTCTGTGTGCGTGTGTGTGTATTACACAGAACATCCCAAACCATCTTATTCAACTATACACCCACTTCCCAGATGGCACACTCCCATAGCCTCCCTCCCCACCACTAGAGCCCTTGTACTCTGATATCCCTGCTACTGTCTGCCATGTTGTCGGCACCCCCAGCCATTCCCCACTACTTCTCCATCTGGTGAATCAAGTCAGCCTATCTAGAGGTCTTTGTTTTAGGAAGATCAGCTATTCCTCATCTAGCAGCAATCAGGTGTCAATATTCATTTAGGTAAGTGTATCAGTCAGAATTCTCCAAAGAAACAGAACCGGCAGAATGAATATATATGTATAGAAATTTATCAGCTTAGCTCACAGGATACAGTTGGAGTAGTCCAACAATGGCTGCACCACACTGGAGAGGCTGAGAATCCGTAGTCGCTCAGTCCACAAGGCTGGATGTCTCAGTAGTCCCAATCTGGTGCTAAAGGTCTGACTAATTCCAAAAGATCAGCTAGTCTTCAGTCTACAGCAGCAAGACGAACTCACCAGGGAGAGAAGGCAAGCAGCAAGAAGCCTGGCATTCTCCTCTGCCTTGGCCTTTTATACCAGCTGCCATCAGAAGGTAACACCCACATTTAGGGCGTCTTCCGGCTTCAGATGATCCAATCAAGAAGATCTATTTCATTTCGGTTAATCCCAGATCCAGTCAAGTTAACACCCAGGATTAGCCATCACAGTAAGATTGGGGTCTGCTGGTCATTTTCCCAGTTCTAAGCTGGGTTACTATCTGGGAATCCCTTTGGCCACCCAGGCCAACAGCTCAGAAGGAGGTATCTCCTAACTGGCATTATCTCCTATCTCGCTTGTTATGTACGCTTTAGCTATATGTACGAACTTTAAAAAATTATATTGGCCCCTTCAATCTTTGGTTACAGTTTCCTTCTAGGTGTTTAAGGCCATGCATTTGGCACAGATAAACCAATTTATTTTTACTCTTTAGGTTGTTTGAGGATCTGTTCCTCCTCAGGGGTCAGGGCTTGAGAGGAGCCCTAGTTTCCTTTCTTTTATCAGCTCCACGTATGTGAAGAAAGTCAAAGGTGCTGCTTGACCATGGCAGGCTTTGCTTGGAAGCATGGAGGAAATGATTCCTCTATATTGACCCTCCTCTTTGTAGACTGCACACTGGTTCAAGTCCATCTTGAGGGGTCTCCTCAGCCTCCATGATAAAGAGGACAGGTGACCCACCATAATTACAGGACATTTTGAGAGCTGCTCACAGTCCCCTGGAACTAGTCAACCTAGGAGGGAAAGGAGCAAAAAGTGTCCTTTATGTCCCCCTGACCAAATTATTGTAGGCCTCAAAGTACGTCTGTTAAACACCCAAGAAGGTTAGTTCCACCAGTCTGGTACTTTTAATTACTGTGTGTCATGTAGATCAATCTTGGGCAAAGACAATTGTTCTCAGATGAACCTTACCCAGACATATATTTCTTGATCTGCTACGTATAATTTGTTAATAGGTTGTTGGAGTAATATGGTTCCTCTGGTTTTTAAAACTAGCTAGGCATTATTTATCTCTTGCATCATCTCACCCCTCCATCTTCGTTTCCCCAATTAAGGTGCCCCTATTTCCCCCCTTTCTCCCTTAATAATACCCTTCTCCTACGGTCCTACCTCTCTTGAGCTCCTTCTTTCCCTTTATCCCCTAGGTTCCTTGTATACCCTTCCCTCCCCCCTCCCTTAAACTAACCCAATTTTCATCCATACCTCCCTTATGAAGGACTGTTTCCTACTGTTCTTCTCTTTCAGGTCCTTTCTTTTCCTTTGCCTCCCTGGTTCATTTCCATTATACTGGTTCCTGTAGTTATGTCTGGATACATACTCACTTATCAGGGTTTGGTTCTAGGATCCACATTTGAGGGAGAACCTATGTCCATTTCTTTTTCTGAGTCTGTGTTACTTCACTTAGTATAACAGTTTCTAGTTCCATCCATTTACCTGCAAATTTCATGATTTCATCTTTCTTTACTGCTGAGTAAGACTCCGTCATATAAATGAACCACATTTTCATTATCCACTCATCAATTGAGGGACACTTAGGTTGCTTCCATCTCTTAGCTATTGTGAAAAGAGCAGCAACAAATATGGGGATGTACAAGTGTCTCTGCAGTAGGATGTTCTTTGGGTAAGTGCCAAAGAATGGTATAACTGGGTCAAATGGTAGGTCCATTTGTAGTTTTTTTAAGAGTTCTCCACACTGCTTTCCATAGGGGTTGAACCAGTTTGCAGCCCCACCAGCAGTGGATGAGTATTCCCCTTTCCCCACATCCTCTCCAACGTTTGGTATCATTTGTTCTCTTGATTTTAGCCAGTCTGACTAGGGTAAGATGAAATCTTAAAGTGGTTTTAATTCGCATTTCCCTAATTATTAGTGATGTTGAACACTTTTTAAGATGCTTCATAGCCATCTTTATTTCTTCTTTTGAGAACTCTCTGTTCAATTCCTTAGCCCATCTTTTAATTGGGTTACTTCTTGTTTTGATTCTCTATTTTTTTAGTTCATTATGTATTCTGGATATCAAATCTCTGTCGGATATGTTGCTAGTGAAGATTTTCTCACATTCTGTGGGTTTTCTGTTTGCTTCCCTGGTTGCCTCCTTTGATGTACAGAAACTTTTTAGTTTAATGAGGTTCCATTTGTTAATTCTTGCCCTTGTTTCCTGAGCAATTGATGTCTGGTTTAGAAATCCTTTCCTATGCCTATATCTTGGAGGTTTTTCCCAATGTTTTCTTCTAATGGTTTCAGAGTTTCAGGCTTTACATTGAGGTCTTTGATCCATTTGGAGTTGACTTTTGTGCAAGGTGAAAGATAGGGGTTTAGTTT
>NW_008356258.1:796232-797133 GCF_000622305.1 Nannospalax galili
CTGGCTGAAACTGTATTTACTCATATTTGGGTCTTCAATTTTGTTCCATTGATCTATGGGTCTATTTTTGTGCCAGTACCATGTTGTTTTTATGACTGTAGCTCTTTCATACAGCTTAAAATGTGGTATAGTAATCCCCCGGCATTGGTCTTAGTGCTCAGGATTATTTTGGCTGAGGTCTTTTGTGCTTCCATATGAATCTTAGGATGTTTTTTTTTTCCCAATTCTGTGAACAATTTCATGGGGATTTTGATTGGCATGGCATTGAATCTATAGATGACTTTTGGCAGGATGGTCATTTTCACAATATTAATTCTTCCAATCCATGAGCACGGGAGGTCTTCTAATGTCTTCCTCAATCTCTTTCTTTAAAGATTTAAAATTTTCATTGTAGACGTCTTTAATGTCTTTGGTCAGGTTTATTCCAAGGTATTTTATTTTTTTTGTGGCTATTGTGAATGGGAGGGTTTCCCTGTGCTCTTTCTCTGATTGCTTGTAATTGGTATATACAAAGGCTACAGACTTTTGTACGTTAATTTTGTAAACTGACACTTTACTGAATGTGTTAATATCTAGGCGTTTTCTGGTAGAATTTTTGGCGTCTCTTAAATATAATACTATATCATCTGCAGAAAGGGATAATTTGATCTCTTCTTTTCCAATTATTATTCCTTTAATTTCCTGCTCTTGTCTTATTGCTCTTGCAAGAGTTTCAACCAATATGTTAAAGAGAAGTGGAGATAGTGGACAGCCTTGTCTGGGTCCTGAATTCAATGGGAATGCTTCCAGTTTTTCTCCATTTGAATGATGTTGGCTGTGGGTTTGTTAAATATGGCTTTAATTATGTTGAGGTATGTTCCCTCCAGTCCAGTTCCCTCTAGGACTTTGAACATAAATGCAT
>NW_008356258.1:797552-806665 GCF_000622305.1 Nannospalax galili
TGTCTGATAGAATTCTGCTGTAAATCCATCTGGTCCTGGGCTTTTTTGAGTCGGGAGGTTTTGTATTCCTGTTTCAATTTCTTTTTGTGATATGGGTCTGTTTAAGCTGTTAATGTCTTCTTGGTTTAGTTTCAGTGGTTCCCATGCCTTTAGATATCTGCCAATTCTTTTAGGTTTCCAAATTTAGTAGCATATAGGTTTTTGAAGTAGTCCCTTATAATGTTCTGTATCATGTCCGTTGTGATGTTTCTCCTTTCATCTCTGATTTTGTTGATTTGGAGGTGCTCTTTCTTTCTTCTGGTTAACTGGGCTAGCGGTCTGTCAATTTTGTTTATCTTTTCAAAGAACCAGCTCTTGGATTTGTTGATACTTTGTATTGTTTTCTTTGATTCAATTTCATTAATTTCTGCCATGATTTTTGTTATTTCTTCTTGTCTGCTGGGTTTGGATTTCTTCTAGCCTACCAGTTTAGTTTGGTCTTTCCATTTCAAGTCATTTATATGTGTTCTTTCTGATTTTTTAAATGTAAGTTCTTAGAGCTATAAACTTTCCTCTAAGGACCACTTTCAGTGTGTCCCAGAGGTTTTTTTGTATTTTATTGTCCTTTTCATTTAATTCCAGGAATACTTTTATTTCTTTCTTAATTTCTCTTTTGACCCATTCATCATTTAGGAGTGTGTTGTTTAATTTCCATGTGTTCATGTGGTGATTAGGGCTTCTTCCAGTGTTGACTGTAAGCTTTATTGCATTGTGGTCTGATAGAATGCATGGAATTATTTCAATCTTTTTGTATTTGTTGAGGTTTGTTTTGTGCCCTGATATATGGTCGATTTTGGAGAAGGTTCCACAGGGTGCTGAGTAGAAAATATGTCCTTTGGTGATTCGGTGGACTATTCAGTAGATGTCTGTTAAGTCCATTTGATATATGGTATTGTTTAATTCAAATGTCTCTCTGTTAACTCTCTGCCCTGTTGACCTATCTAATGGAGACAGTGGGGTATTGAAGTCCACTACTATTAGTGAGTTGGGATTAATCTAGTTGAAATTTTGTTAGTATTGTTTTTATGAAGTTGGGTGCACCAGAGTTTGGTGAATATCTGTTCTGTTCATGATTGTAATATCTTCTTGATTTATTTTTCCTTTGATCAGAATGAAGTGGCCCTATTTATCTCTTCTGATTAGTTTTAGTTTAAAGTCTATTTTGTCAGATCCTAGAATTGCAACGCCTGCTTGTTTCTTAGTAACATTTGCTTGGTACATTCTTTTCCATCCTTTCACTTCAAGATAGTGTGTCCTTGACAGTGAGATGATTTTCTTGCAGACAACAAAAAGATGGGTTTTGTTTCTTAATCCCTTCACCTAGTCTGTGTCTTTTGACTGGGTAGTTCAGTCCATTAATATTTAAAGTTATTAATGAAAGATTAGTATTTAAAGTTATTAATGAAAGATGAGTATTGAACCCTGTCATTTTTTTTCTGTTTACATTCTTGATATAGCTCTACTTTTCCAAAGTTATACCTTCATTGAATTTCTTTCCGCAACCCCTTGGGACAGTCAGTCCTTTCTTCAGCTCTTTGTATTGCTTCCAGAACTCTCTGAATGGCTGGTTTTGTGGGCATGAATTCCTTTAGCCTATTTATGTCATGGAAGATTTTTCTTTCCCGTTCGACTTTAATAGACATTTTGGATGGGTAGAGTAATCTGGGGTGGCATCTGTGGTCCTTTAAACCTGGGGATATCTTAGTCCAGGCTGTTTTGTACGTGTAGTGTTTTTACTATGATGTGCCGTGGAGAGTTCCTTTTCTGGGCCTGTCTGTTTGGTGTTCTATATGCTTCTTGTATTTGTATGGGAATGTCTCTCCTTAATTTTGGGAAATTTTCTTCCACAATTCTGTTGACGATCTGGTCCATGCCATTATCTTGGGATTCTTCTCCTTCCTGTATGCCTATGAGTCGTAAGTTTGGTCTTTTTATGGTGTCAAACAATTCCTGCATATTTCATTCTTGTGATTTCTTAAATTTTTCATAATCTATGATTGAGTGGTCTAGTTCCTCCACTTTATCTTCCAGTCTTGATACTCTGTTTTCCATTTCATTCATCCTATTGTTGAGGCTTTCTCCTGTCGTGTCTAATTGGCTTACTGGGTATTTCACTTACTTCTTCATTTCAGCCTGAGTAGTCTTCAATATTTCTAGCTCTTTTCTGAATTCATTCAGAAGTTCATCCCTATCTTCCTTAGTTCTTTGATTTCTTTGTTTGTGTGTTCTTTGAATTCACTGAACTCTTTTACGATGTTTATAACTGTTCTTTTGAGTTCCATGTCCTGCATCATCTCTATGGGGTTCTCATTGTACTCCTCTAGAGTAGTATTGGTATTTGGTGGGGATATGTTATTTTGGTTTTTCATGTTATCTTTTCTCTGTGATTTTGACATGTGAATTTCTTTTGTAGTTTCTGATTCTTGGGTGAGACTCAAGCCTTCAAGCTTAGGTCTGCTTCTTTTTGTAAACTTTATGTGTCTTTGTGTTGTCTTTTTGGGCATGAAAGGCTGGTTCCTCTAAGCTTCCAGTTCTCTCTTTTGATTTTTATATTGGAGTGGCTAGATTGCTTTTGTCTTCAGGAGTTCCCACAGAGGCCCAAGTCAGATGAGGATCAGATGCTCCCAGGCTTTCTCCTAAGGTCTGGATCTCTCTAGGAAAGATTTTGGCCTCATGAATTTGGGGGTTGGACTGGCCTGGGAGCTGGGCCTAGGAAAGATGCTGGTCTAGGGCAGCTGGTGGCCGTGGCACCCAGAAATGCAAAGGAAGATGGGGTGGAAAGCGGCCCCAAGGGTGCCTCAGTACTGCACTGAGCAGCTGGGTTGGTCTGGATGCAAAGGATCAGGAAGAGGAAAGGTCAGCCCAAGCATCCAGGGAAGTGGCTGGCGGGTCTTGCAGGCCCAGGGAAGTAGAGGGAGGTGAGGGCAGGGGCCAGGCCCATAGTCCTCCTGGGGACCTGAGAAGGAACTGAGTTGGTCTGGATGCAAAGGATCAGGAAGCAGTGGTGGTTCCCCAGGTGTCTGGGGCACCAAGACAAGGAATGGGACAGGATCCAGGCTGGGAGGAGAGACAGGCGGGGGTGAATGAGGCTGGGGGAGTCAAGGAGCGGAGAGCATGATAGAATTACCCTAGAGAGTGTGGCATGCATGTTGGAGAGAGGCCTGCAGGTTGGTAGGAGAGAGGCCTGTTGGTAGGTTGGAGAAAGGCCTGCGGGTCATCCAGTCTCAGGGAAGGAGAGCTAACCTTTTTCTCTTATATTCTCATTCCTTGTATGTCTTTACCTGCTCAGCCTGGAAGAAGCCAGAGCGGTCTGTGTCCCTATTGCCTATTGGCAATTTGGGTAACCTCTTCAGTGGATGGTGTGATAAGAGTAGGAGGTAGGAATTGGCTAGGCAGTTAGGGTAAAAAGACCCCCCCCCAAAAAAAGTAGCCAGTTTCTTGGTTAAAAGTCAAAATGTCCTTGGGCCTCTTAGCAACATACTCTGTTCCAAGCACCAAAAATGTCAAAAGTATCTGGGAGCTCTTATTTAATCCCTAAAAGATTTTAGGGTTACGTCTTCAGAGGGGGGAATGTTAAGAGTAGCAAAAAGCCCCATTAAAAAAAAAGAAAAGAAAGACTACATGAAGTTGTCAGAAAAAAGTGATGGGGAGATATCAGAGGAGTTGGAGAGGAGGGAGCGGGCGTGGATTTAATCAAAACACCTTATATGCATATATAAAATTCTCAATAAGTTTTTTTAAAGTTAAAAAAATTATGAATAGAAGGAAACATTTCCCTCACTCAGTATTACCACTTACATGAAGTACTATCTGTGCTGTCACATGATTCTTATCTTTTTAAATTTTTTAAAATGTTTGTTGTGTTTGGGATTGAATTCTGAACCTTCTGTATAAATAGGCAAATACTTCACCAATAAACTGGACCTCTATCCCCTTGAGTTCTTCCCTCCTTGTGCCCCACCATTCCCAACACTGGCATGGTAGACAAGCACTGTACCATTGAGCTGCATTCTCAAGCCCTGTGCTGATTTTTAAGCTACATAGTCTATTTCCTAGCATGTTTGGCAACTTGTGATTGTGCCATCATCCTGAGAAAAGATGTCAGCTCTTAGAATCTCGGTGCTTGTATATCTGCCTTTTCTGAGTGCTTGTCTTTTGCTTCTTTCATGTATTTCAACAGGTAAGAGAGAATCCTGGAACCAATCCCCTAGTTATTGATGAGGATTGTATTTTAGAAATAATCCACCTAATATTTTAACAAAAGGATTTGAATTTTTTGAAAAAGTAAAGGTACCACTTGCTGTCTGATATCCGGGTTTTTAGACTTTCTTTAAAAGTTAGGGCTAGGGAGATGGCACAGAAGATAAAGTGCTTGTCCTGCAAACAGGAGGACCTCATTTCAGATCCCCAGCACCCATGTAAAAGCTGGCTGAAGTGGCAGATGATGGTAATCCCAGTGCTGGACATGGGGGTGGGGTACAAAGACAGCTAGAGCCCAAGCTGACCAGTTGATCCATCTGAAAGTACAAGCTTCACGTAAGAGACCCTGTCTCAAGCATTAAGATGGAAAGTAATAGAGGAAGACACCTGAAATCACACCTGACATCCACGAGCCCATGCATGCGCCACACACAGAATTTAACAATTAAAGTAAACTTAAAAGGCAATTCAACAACACTGTGATGGCACTGTCATCTGGAGAAATGACCTGCTTGACCTGTGTTAGCCTACAATAGACCCCACGTTTTTGTTCTCTGACTCACACATCATGGCATACCCCCTCCATAAATACCATAATCATGCACAATAATAATAAATTCAATTAAATAAAGAAAGACATACTTGGATGTGCTCAGATAAGTGAAGATGAAAAGTATGAGTTTAATGAATTAAATTTACTAATTTAGTGCTTATATTTCTATAATATTTGACATGTTTGGTAAAAAATAGAGCGTTACAAGAATCTTCTTTAGAACAGGGCTACATATTCCTTTCATTTTAGAAAGTAGTTATTGAGGCACTTACTATATGCCAATAACTTTCTCAGGCATCTTAGGAACCAGTGATGACAAAGATGACTTGAAGATATGTGACTTATATCTTTATGTGACTTACAGCTTAATTAAGGAAGAGACAGAGCTACAAGTATCACTTTATAAAAGTTAATCAACTATTTTTAGAGCAGTTTTAAAAGAATCACATAGAATATTCAGAGTTGTCATATACACCTCCACTCCCCTTGTCCCCAGCTTCCCCAGTTGTATGGAATATTTATTACAGTCCTTGAGCATTGTTAGCACAGTGTGTATATTACACCTAGATCCACTTTTCATGTTAGACATTGTATGGGTTTTAACAAATGCATAAACACATATCTACCATTATAGTATCACACAAAATGGTCATGATACCATGAAAATCCCTTCTACTCCACTATTCGTTCCTCCTTCCCTCAACCACTGTTATCCCCAGAATCCCTGACAACCACTGCTCTCTTTATTGTCGCTACCACTTTAGTTTTTCCAGCATATTGTATAGTTGGCAGCACTTTTTCATATTAACTTCATTTGAATAACAATAAATATTCAAGGTTCTTCCTTGTCCTTTCTGTGTCTTGATATCTCATCTTTTTATCATGAAATGATATTCCAATGTATGGCTATACTACAATGTATCATTTACCTCCTGAAGGACATCTTGATTGATTCCAAGTTTTAGCAGTTATGAATAAAACTTCTCAAATATTCACGTGCAAGTTTTTGGTAGGTATGCTTCCTTTTTGCTTGATAATATCAAGGAGTGCAATTGCTGTATCATATGATGAGAGGATATTTAATTTTGTAAGAAACCATCATGCTGTCTTCCATTGAACAATGTTGTTCCATTAAAAAAAAAAATTTTTTTTTTTTTTTTTTTTTTGGTGTTTTTGAGACAGGGTCTCCCTGTAGTCGGGTCTGGCCTGGAACTCACTATGTAGATTAGGCTGGCCTTGAACTCACAGAGATCCACCTGCCTCTATGAGTGCTGGCACTACAGGTGTGTGCCACCATGCCCGGCTCTTTAAAATAATTTAAAAAATTTATTTAACTGATATTGCTTATCTCATAGGATTATTGTAATGATTAAGTAAAATAAGCCACATAAAATGTTTAGCATAAAGCTGGCACATCCTAAGCAGTCATTAATATTGTGATGTCATTGCTAATCTGCAGTTCTTGTTTAGTTGGTTAGGTTCTGGGCCATAGTGACGCAGAACATGGCAGGGATTGTGTGATAGAACAAAGTAGCTTGCTTCATCACAGTCAGGAAGCAGAAGGAGAGGCAGAGAAGGGTGCTCCTGGGACCAAATACACCCTTCCAACACATGCTCTTAGTCACCTACTTCTTCCAACCAGGCCCACAGCCTAATACCCCTCCTTTAACTGAACTCAGCAATGGATTAGCCTGGCAGTCTCATAATCCAATCAGTTCTTAATAGCACCACAATCTGGAGACCGAGCTTTCAACACAGGAACCATCACATACACTTCAGTGAATTTAAGACCATGGAAGAATTAAGATAGAGGTAATCCAGAAGAGGCTGGAATCCAGAAGTAGAACAGTCATGAGGAAAGTACTAAGGGACAGTTCTAATGGACACATACAAGCACTATTAAAAACATCAAGAAAGGGTTAGCATCAAAATCTGTAACATAAAACTTAGACCCGATTCTAAAAGAACTTTTAAAATGCTGACTTGCCAATGCTTTTAAAGGCAGAGGACAGCATTGGATGGAAATACACAAACATCAGGAACTTCCTGTGGGGAGTAATTCAGAGAGTTGGACTCAGATAGTTCCCAAATAACCAATTTGTGTTAAATTCTGTATCAGAAGGTCAGAAAGCCTTTCATTATTATTTTGCAGCTATTTTGATTTCTCAGCAGTACATAAAGATCCTCGGCCTATAGACCTAGTATTTTTACTAAGCGTGATATGTTTCTATGTATCCAGGGGATCTCAGCTAAAGGTCATTGAACCCCTGGAGCTGCCAGTGCAGTTTCTAAACTCTTTGGACACAGTACCTTTACTTAAGTGAGGGCCTGTGGGCTAAAATCCTTTTCCTGTGCTCTCAGCTCAATTGTATGTGGTCAGTTGTGCTGGTTATCTGTAATCACAAAGCCTGGCAGATGTTTACATTTTTGTCAGGTATATTTGATAACATTTTAAAATGTCAATCAAAAGATGAAGTTAATATAAATTTCATTATTAGTTGACATTGAGACAGTATGCCTCAGTGAGAGAAACCCCTTTAGTGTGCAGTATTCTAAAGGCATCTGTTTCTTCTTGATTCCTAGTAATGTCTACCTTTACGTCTGTTATTCACTAAGTCTTCAAACATCTACTCATCTTCTAGAAATGCTGAGTGTTAAACTAGTATTTAAATGATATGACTCAAGGTTTGTTTATATAAAATAATAAATACATAACTGGATTTCAGCGCTCAGCTTCTGAGTCCCCAGGCCCTTCTTCCTACAGTCCACACACCACCAGATATTTGAACACTTGAGCAAGTTTAATCTGTTTTCAGGCTGTGTGCCAAGGAAATCAAATACAGTATACAGAAAGACATCTATCCTGTTAAAGCAAGCTAGAGGAAGAGAACAATTAGATAATGCAGTAATGTTTTTGGATGTGTACATAAGAAGCTCTTTTTAGAATATGCTTTTCTAAATTGCTTGACTTCTGCCGTGTATAAGTTAAACAGGATTTAGTTCTCAGTATTTTCCTCCTCTAGAGCTTTCTTTCCAGGAAGGATGATTAAGTGAAATATAAACACTACATGAAAAGTAGACTGCTTTCTAAACTTTAGTGATTTGTTTCTTAAATAAATAAATGATCATTGTTACCTTTATTGAAGATAAAGTGTTTCCAAAGATTGTTACATTATTAAAAGTGAGTTTTGAGTATTTTTGTATATTGATAGAGTCCAAATGCTTCAGTTATGACTCTAACTCAAGTATTGTTGAAATGTAGCCCTCTGTATAGACTGTGAGCCAGTCCTCCACACCTACTCTCCAGAATGATGATGTGATTCCATGTAGTAGATAGAAGACAGCCTTTCATCTTCAAAAACAGAAACAGTTTAAAGGACACCTTGGTTTTACCATATAGGTTTTTTCACTTTTAAACAAATATCTCAGTTTTGTAATCTGTGTGTTTAAATACTGCTGCTGGTGGGAACATTGTCTAAAGCTGGGATTATAAGCAGTAGCTTTCTCTGAAGATTAGCCATGAATTTAGGGGTACTGGAAAGCCCTTCTTAGGGGAACTAGGGTCTCAGAGGACCACAGTAGCAATGAATACTGAAATCCAGAACCTGGCCCATTGGGAGGATGAGGGTTAACCTCCCAAGTCCTTAATGGCTGAGTTAGAAGTACCTTCATTCCTTATGTTGCTAAACTCTTTTTAAATAGTATATGCTGGCCTTTTAAAGGAATACAGTATTTTTTAGTTGGTGTGTTTTTAATATTGGCATTTCCCAAGTTATAGAAAATATTCAGGTTTAGAATCTAGGAGTTATATTGATTATCTTAAATATGTTCATATTGTCTTTATTAGTATTAAATTCACCATCAACATTTATAAAGGGGATATACTTCATAGAAGAACATGCACAAATTAGCTAAAACACTGAAACAGATACTCTTTTCATTTTATTGAAACGCCTTGCTAAAAGTGGCTTAGGGTATAAGCAAATTACTTCATTTTGATTCTAGATGCTGAGCTCCTAATAGCTTTTAAATTTATACAGTTTTTGTTTAGCTGTCAAAACATTTAATTATATCATGCCCAAAGGTGTAAAGCTGTCAAATAAATCTGAGTGTAGGCATAAACATTTGGTAGGTTAGTGTGCTACTACACCCTAGTAGTTACTGGGTGGCTTATGAACCTGTTTGGGGGAGGGGTGTGCTGAAGAACATTAACTCAGCAGGTACAGAACAACATTGGCCTGATGAATTGATGATTATTTGTAAAACAGCAGGTAGTAATGCCCCCAGGTCTTTGTAATTCCCCCCCCCCTTTTTTTTTTTA
>NW_008356258.1:806714-813218 GCF_000622305.1 Nannospalax galili
TGTAGAGAAAAAAATTGGCCTTGGAAATAAATTATATTTTGAAAAACAGCAGGTATAAATGCCCCCAGTTCTTTGGAAATCCCCCCCCCTTTTTTTTTTAAATAAAATAAAGCCAGCATGAGAGGGTGATGGATTCTTTGGCTCAGTTTGCAGTGTAAGAAAGCTCACTTTTTGCAAAAAATATGTGTCCTTTCTTTCCTTATCTCAGCCTTATTCTTTGTCTTAAACACAAGCATCACCCCATTCTTAAGTCTCCCCTTCTCCCTTGCCCTATCTCTGCTCTAGGAAGAATGATTCCAGTGGCACTTGGAAGGAATTGTAACTGATCATCAGTTTCAAGTTTTCTATGAAAATGTTTTGAAGGAAAGAAAATGTTAAGGTTTTTATTCTGCAGAAAGTATCCCCTAAGTTTTATAAAATTAGTATTTGATGATATCATTTGTAGGTTGAATGTGTTAGCACAAATAAGAATGTAGAGTTCTCAAATGTAAAATTCACTGAGAGGTAAGGGAGTAAAGTAAATTAGTTCTACTTTGAAGCTTTTATTTTCTTCCCCTTTCAAAATGAATGGGAAGGCCCTTGAGAGGCCCTTGAATGAAAGCTGCTTTTCATTAGTGCTACCAAATACCTACTTGAAAGAGTGGAGTTCTGACTGAACACCCACACAAGAGAAAGGGAAAGCTTCCTTTTCTACTGCAGGACCATCAGCTAAATAGCTCTTGGCTTCTCTTTTCCAATCAGGTGGTTTCCCATCAGAGTTAATTACTCCAGTCATTTATTCTAATCACCCTCCTCTTATGGCTAGCTGCATTCTGTCACGGGGTGGCATCGTTTGAAGCCAGTTAAGTTTGAAAACCACTGCAGGGTACTTGAGGCTCATTAGTGAGGCCTATCCATGCCTGGCTTTGGATTTGCTCCCTGATTAACTCTGCATCTCCCAGCCTTGCTCCCCCTCCTGCCATCCCCAGCCCCCCTTCTCAGTGTGTCCTCCTCAAACAGGAATGTTTCAATTAACTCTTACCATGCCACTTGTCTTTTCACCTACATATTTAGGAAAAACTTAAGTGCTTTCCATGCTACTAATATCTGTGCTAGAGTCTGACATTACAGCTGTATCCTTTGGGTGGGTCAAACTGCCCTGTAGATATACTACAAAGAGCAGTTATATTTCTGAATAACAAAGGAGGAAATGGTAGTCTTGGAACAAAGACGTTTATGCCCTTGATCTCGTTCTCCCAACCCAATGGTGGGTAGTGGTCCAACTCTTAATTTAAATTTTCCTGTGTGTTTCACCCGAATATCATGGTTTTGTGGGAAAAGCTTTAAGAAAAGTCTCAAAACGGGTTTATTCATTTGATGTTTTTTAAACCAGGTATAGTAGTTTAATTTAAAGTACTTATCAAATGGCACATCTAAGAAATATTAGAATCACTAAACAAATGTTTGTGTTTTATCTTTTTCTAAAAATGAAAGGAAAACATAATAATTGTACTGAATAGTTTGAGCAGCATAGTGATAGGAATGTATTTAAAACAGTTTCCAAAAATTAACAA
The DNA here is from genome assembly GCF_000622305.1 of Nannospalax galili. Lineage (NCBI taxonomy): Eukaryota > Metazoa > Chordata > Mammalia > Rodentia > Spalacidae > Nannospalax > Nannospalax galili. Next base: position 808,268 of record NW_008356258.1, read on the forward strand.
AAAGTTATGTCTAGATGGGTAAATAAAAAGGTTTACCTAAGTAGTGAGTAAAAGACATTGCTTTCTATTCCTGCACAGCAGTTGAATTTAAAATAGTTTGTGTCCAGACAAAATATAAAAGTTAAAATACATGAAACCACAGTTTTGTAAATTACTAATGTCCATGATATTTAGAAATCAGTAGGATGAACGCTTGTTAATTATCTTTTCCCAATTTTTTTTTGTTTGTTTAATAGATTGCTTCTTTATTAAGAGACTTTGAACTTAGCAGCCAGCAGATATGGTTGAAATTGCCTATCTTGATCTGAAGGCTGTTTTTTTTTTTTAATTTTTGATCTAAAGTCTCCCAATTAATATACAATGAAGATAATGAAAAGGGGCCTAGAATATAAATTTCTTAGTTCAATAAATATTTATTGAATGTCTATGATACGCTCAGTTCCAAAGATGCAGATACATATAATCTGTGCCTTCTAGAATCCACATTCTAGCAAGTAAGACAGAAATACAAACCATAATACAAGGTGAAAGTATTAGTTTTAAAAAGTCATGTGTCAAACAGAGAAACATGACAAGAAGCTAGGCATAGTGGCCCATGCTTTTAATCCCAGCACTTGGGAGGCAGAGGCAGGCAGACCTCTGTGAGCTTGAGGCCAGCCTGGTCAACTGAGGCTGCAGGGAGACCCTGTATCAAAACAAACAAACAAATAAAAAGGCATGTGTCAATGTAAAAGCCTATTTGAAAGAAATATAAAAGCCATAAATAAAGCCTCCATACTGACATGATACACATGGCATAGTATATATTCAGTGATACTCATTACTAGTGTTTCTATTAGTATGAAATGGTTTAATATTTTTAGAATTTTCATAATGCAGCTTTGGTATATACCATTTTGGATCAAAATGAGAATTATTCAAAAGAATGTAGAGAAGTTAATGGCATGGCTATAGGAGTCGGACAGATTTGGGTTCAGGTTTCAGCTCTGACATTTATTAGCAGCATGATATCAGGCATTTTACTTAAGCATTCTTAGCTTCATGTATAACACAGCTTTTAAAAGTGTAATGCTCATATCATAGGATTATGGTAATGCTTAAATAAAAATAATCCATGTAAAACATTTAGCATAAAGCTGAGTACATCATAGGCATTCACTAAATGTTACAATGTTGTTACTATTGTTCTGTTCTTGTTTAGCTGGTCACTGAATCCACTCTAACCTCCAACCCCCAGAGTCTGTCTCCACATGCATTTTCCTTGCATAATATATATAGTGTTTCTACAGCCTTTGTCAAGTATGTTATTGATGTCATTTGCATTCATCTTCTAGACATTCTTGAAGAGAAAATAAAACCTTGAAAGATGATACTTTAATATCTACTTCACTCTTTATTTTCTCCATGTAATCATCCTACTTCAGCCTGATTGTATGGTTAACAAACTGCAGACATCTCATTCCTAATAGCCAGTAATGACAGGAATTCTTCACATCTTCAAAAACTCTGCCAGACTAGAATCGTATCAACTGAATGAAGTTTGGTTGTTTTCATGCTTCTCATACACTATTTCCAGATCAGAGTCCCTTCACAGTCACCGAATTAAGCTAAATCAGAAGAATTCCTTAAATGTCATTTGTTCATTCAATAGACATTTATTAAGAACCTTCTAGATAATTAGAACTGTGATCAAAAAATTTCAAACATATGATGCCCGCCCTTAGGGGCTGTTACTATGAGGAGTAGACAGACATGGCAGTAACTCATTAGGGAGATAGAGGAAGTGATGTATTCACTCATTCACAAATGTTTTAAGCAGCCACTACCTGCACATCATAGAGAAGTGGGAAAGATAATATGTAATACCTGCTTTGAGGGAAATTTGTTGTTTATTGAGGGAGATAAACAGTAAATAAAATAAACAAATACATATATAACTTGTGATAATACATATGTAACAAGTAGAAAATACAATATTTATATTATATGCCACAAAGGAGAAGAATCTGGACTGCCGTTAAAACATTAAACATTGTGTGCATGGGAGTGTCTAATAAGACCCCAAAATGAAATACCTTCTTCTGCTTCTGGGAAGGCTGAGGAAGACTGTTAAGGAGTAACATACATTTGATTTTAATCTTTAAGGATAAATATGAAGGGCTGGTGATGACGCTCAATGGTAGCTTATGTGCTTTCCATGTTCTGTCCTTAGAAGACCACACACAGAGAAGGAGTTTTCCAGGAATGGAACAAGACCATGGGAAGGGTAGTATAGACTCAAGAAGCAGAGTTTGTGAAATCATACAGCATATGAGCTAAACTTAATTCTCATGGTAGAATGAAGTATTGAGAGAATGTGGGGGGAGTACCCATGGAAAGGTATGACTGGAGAGAGATCATATACAGAATCTTTAATGCCTTGAAAAGAATGTAAACTCTTTTTTGAGAAGCATTTCATTACAGCGTTAACATACTCAATAAGTTTCCAGAGCAAAGATACATCTCTTTCAAAAGTGGCTATAAAAATTTTAGATTCACTGTTGAATTAATACAGTTATACAATAGAACTCAGTATAAGCCCTGTAAGACATAAAACTGAATGAGTTTTTAACTTTTAAAAAAGATCTCCATTTCACTTTAAAATATACTGTTTCTTACACAAAGATTCATTGTTTTTGCTAATAACACTGAGAGGTTGGCACATGCATCTCTAATCTGTATGTATCTGATTATTACTAGTGATAATCGGTTGCACTTGGATCCTTGGCACCTGTGTATGTCTTAAAGTCATCGGGTAGATTTCAATGGTAACTTTCTTACTTCTTTGAAGAAATGGTACCCAAAGGTAGTTCCCTGGATCCATATCATCTGAGATCTTGTCACAAAACCAAATCCTTAGGTTCTGCCTTGACCTACCATAACAGAAACCTCATGAGTGGGAGCCCAAGAATCTAGGATTTAATAAGCTCCTCAGCTGATTCTGGGGCATGTTAAAGTTGGTGATCCACTGCTTTAGGGGTAGGAGACCCCATGAAAAGTTTTAAGGAAAGCAGTTACTGAGTAAGGTTTTGTGGGTAACTGGTATGGAGGAGGGACCATTACAGGGAGAGAATATTTCGGATACTGTTAGAATCATCTAGCAGTTAAATAATGAAGCATGGAGCCAAAGATACTCACAGTGGAAGAAAGGGGTTGGGGGAAGGAGGGAGGGAAGAATTCTGAAGGTGTGTTGTAGACTTACTTTTGGTTGGCTAAGGCTTTGAGGACTGAGAGAAAGAAGAAAAGATGACAGCCACCTTTCTTACTCAACCGAGTGTGAAGACCTACTCTGAAACTAAAAAAAAAAAAAAAAAAAAAAAAAAAAAAACAGGAAGGAAAGGAGGCAAGAAAGGAAGAACTACTCATTTCAGTTTTGAGGTGTCAAGTTTGAGTTGCTTGAAGCAACTGAAAGAAATAAAGCACAAGACAGTAGGAACTTTGGACCTGAACTGCTAGGGAACGGAACAATTGCCACTGAATGTGATTGAAGCCTGGCTCCCTCTCAGCTGGCTTGGTAGAAGTGGGAGGGAGGAGTGGAATGAAGCAGGAGGAGAAAGTGCACTGAAAGCAGAGCAGAAGAAAAAGACTTCAGGCCTGAAAGACAAGGAGATTCCAAAAGATAGAGACTGAGGAGAGAGGATAATATGGTAGGGGAAAGGAGAGTCAGCCACTCAGAGAAGAACAGAGGGAAGACAAGCCCCAGGACTCACACACTAATCACACAGCAGCATAAATATTTTCTTTGGTGCCAAGAAAAGCAAGAATTTAGTTAAGAAATGAAAGGAGCCCTCTGCTTCCCTGGGCCTGAACAACCTGCAGTCGTCTCTACGACCAGCAGGCCTCTCTCTGGGGTAAGTTGACGGCGCCCTTTGGGCATTGACTCTCCAGCCTATTTCACCCTCCCATCTCCCCAGCCCATCTCCCCTCCTAGCCTGGGTCCTGTCCCATTCCTTGTCTTGATGCCCCAGACACCAGGGAACAACCACTGCTTTCTGATCCATTGCATCCCAGACCAACCCAGTTCCTTCTGGGGTTCCCAGGAGCCCTCTGGGCCTGGGGATGCCTTCACTTCCCTCTACTTCCCTGGGCTGCACAACTCACCAGCCTCTTTCCTGTACACTGGGGCTGACCAATCCTCTTCCTGATCCTTTGCATACAGACCAACCCATTTCCTCGGTGCAGTCCACAGGAGCCCTTGGGGTCTATTCCAGGCCCCATCTCCCTTTGCATCTCTGGATAGCATAGCCACCAGCTGCCACAGACGAGTATCCTTGCTGGGCCCTGCTCCTATGCAAGTCCAACCCTCAAAATCCTGAGGCCAGAATCTTCCTTGGAGGGAGATCCAGACCTTAGGAGAAAGCCTGGGAGCATCTGATCCTCATCTGACTTGGGCCTCTGTGGGAACTCCTGAAGACAAAAGCAATCTGGCCACTCCAATATAAAATCAAAAGAGAGAAGGGGAAGCTTAGAGGAACCAGCTTTTCATGCCCAAAAAGAAAACCACAAAGACACATAAAGTCCACAAAAGAAGCAGACCTAAACTTGAAGGCTTGAGTCTCACACAAGATCACACAAGAATAAGAAACTACAAAAGAAATTCACATGTCAAAATCACAGAGAAAAGATAACATGAAAAACCAAAATAACATATCCCCACCAAATACCAATACTACTCTAGAGGAGTACAATGAGAAACCCCTAGAGATAATGAAGGACATGGAACTGAAAAAGAGTAATTATAAACATGATAAAAATTTTCAGTGAATTCAAAGAACATACAAAGAAATCAAAGAACTGAAGGAAGACAGGGATGAACTTCTGAATGAATTCAGAAAAGAGTTAGAAATATTGAACACTACTCAGGTTGAAATGAAGAAGGAAGTGAAACACTCAGTAAGCCAATTAGAAACAA
>NW_008356258.1:813238-813638 GCF_000622305.1 Nannospalax galili
AGATGATTGAAATGGAAAACAGAATATCAAGACTGGAAGACAATGTGGATGAACTATACCAGTCGATCAGAGATTATGAAAAATTTAAGAAATCACAAGAATGGAATATGCAGGAATTGTGTGACACCATAAAAAGACCAAACTTACAAATCATAGGCATACAGGAAGGAGAAGAATCCCAAGATAATGGCATGGGCCAGATCGTCAACAGAATTGTGGAAGAAAATTTCCCAAAATTAAGGAAAGACATTCCCATACAAATACAAGAAGCACATAGAATACCAAATAGACAGGATCAGAAAAGATATGACATATCATAGTAAAAATACTAAATGTACAGAACAAAGAGAGAATACTGAAAGCAGCAAAAAAAAACCAAGTCATATACAAATGAAAGCCC
>NW_008356258.1:813813-818594 GCF_000622305.1 Nannospalax galili
GAAGGAATTCATGTCCACAAAACCAGCCCTTCAGAGAGTTCTGGAAGCAATACAAAGAGCTGAAGAAAGGAATGACTATACCCAGGGGTTGTGGAAAGAAATCCAATGAAGGTATAACTTTGGAAAAGTAGAGCTATATCAAGAATATAAACAGAAATAAAATGACATGATTCAATCTCATCTTTCATTAATAACTTTAAATATTAACAGATTGAACTCCCAAGTCAAAAGACACAGGCTAGGTGAATGGATTAAAAAACAAAACCCATCTTTTTCTTGTCTGCAAGAAGCTCATCTCATTTTCAAGGAAAGACACTATCTTAAAGTGAAAGGATGGAAAAAAATATACCAAGCAAATGGTACTAAGAAAAAAGCAGGCATAGCAATTCTAATATCTGACAAAATAGACTTTAAACTAAAACTAATCAGAAGAGATAAATAGGGCCACTTCATTCTGATCAAAGGAACAATAAAGCAAGAAGATATTACAATCATGAACAGATATTCACGAAACTCTGGTGCACCCAACTTCATAAAAACAATGTGGCACTTACCAGGGCTCTGATTTCAGCCAAGGGCAATACTGCTCTAACCTTGGGACTGCTCTTTCTCTGTTCTTCCAAAATATACTCCTGCACCTCTCCACAGATTGAGAACACCTGTGCTCCAGTCATTCTCATACCCAAAACTAACTGTATACACACCAGGAGAGGTGTATAATGTCTTATCCACAGGGAAAGAAGGAACAAGAACAAAGAGGTAAGCCACCTTGCCAGTCCTGGCAGGAGTTAACGTGATGGCATCAGTAGCAGCCAGAGCTTTGGGACACATGCTCATCTCAACCTAGCATCTTTCCCAGGAAATAGAGGACCTCACACAGGAACTCACCTCAATAGTAGAAACTACAGCCCAGTCAATCCAGCTCCTACAACAACAATTATCCTCCCTAGCTGAAGTTGTACTCCAGAACAGGCGAGCCCTGTATCTATTAACTGCAGAAAAAGGGGGAACCTGTATTTTCTTGGGTGAAGAATGCTGTTATTTTATCAACCAATCCGGTAAGGTCGAACATGATATAGAACAACTCAAACAGGTAGCAAAAAATCTTTCACTTAAAAATTCCCAGTACCAACAGTCATCTCAATGGGACATTTTTACAGGACTAACTCCTTGGCTTCTGCCCTTATTGGGCCCTCTGCTTTCTATCACTTTGGTGCTAACCATTGCTCCTTGCCTTGTCAGATATTTTCAGAACCAGATCTGAAAACTAACGCATACTAATTTTAATCAGTTGTTACTTTCCTTCCCTTCACATGTATACAAACACCTGTCAACCATCGAGGATCCTGTTCAGATGCACAGAGAGAGAAACCCTGCTGTCTAGTGGGCCCCTAATCCAGCCTCCCCCCATGTCGACCTTGTCCAGTAGGAAGTAGCAAGATGACAACAGCCTCCTCCCCCCAACCTATAACCCAAAAGGCTGGAATATTAGGGTTTCAAACCACAGCAGCCCTACCAGTCCCCATCAGGGCTTCATGGACTTCTTTGGATTTCTCAAGCCTGAAAAAGGGAACTGAGCTGATAAGCACCTTGGCCTTTGAAGTCAAGGGAAGCAGATTCTTCTAAGAGGTACTTGCCTTTCCTCTGATCTCCAAAGACAAGATAAGCAGATTCTGCATGTTGACCAGGAATTTTAGGAGCTGTTTAGCATGGCAGCTTTTCCTTTATCACAGGAGCACAAAAAGTAAACACTTCCTGACCCAGATCCTGGCTGGCAGAGAAAAGGGAGCCAGGTTTACAAGGCCTGCTTTTCCTCCTTCTCGCTGTCTGATTTTTCCCAAAAATCTTGCCCTTCTGCATCCTGAAGCCCCTGTATATAAGCCCCAGCTCACAATTCATGGGCTGACATTTTCCCTTCCCCGCAGGGAACGTGTCCGATGCGAAATAAAGCTCTATCCTGCTGAGAGTTTTATCTGTGTCCTGGTGCCTCCTCCTCCATTCACTCTTCTCCCGAAAATTTTTACCTATCAAATACTACAGGACTTTAAGACCCAGATTAATCCCAATTCATTAATAGTAGGGGACTTCAATCCCATACTGTCTCCATTAGATAGGTCAACAGGGCAGAGAGTTAACAGAGAGATATCTGAATTTAACAATACCATACATCAAATGGACTTAACAGACATCTACCGAGTATTCCACCCAAGCACCAAAGGACATACTTTCTACTCAGCATCCTGTGGAACCTTCTCCAAAATCAACCATATACTAGGGCACAAACCAAAACTCAACAAATACAAAAAGACTGAAATAATTCCATGCATTCTAACAGACCGCAGGGCAATAAAGTTACAATCAACACTGGAAGCAGCCCTAATCACCACATGAACAAATGGAGATTAAACAGCACACTCCTCAATGATGAATGGGTCAAAAGAGAAATTAAGAAAGAAATAAAAGTATTCCTGGAACTAAATGAAAAGGACAATACAACACAACAAAACCGATGGGACAAGTTGAAAGCTGTCCTTAGAGCGAAGTTTATAGCTCTAAGTGCCTACATCAAAAAATCGGAAAGAACAGAAATAAATGACTTAATGTTGCAACTCAACACACTTGAAAAGCAACAACAAACGAAACCCAAACCCAGCAGACAAAAAGAAATAACAAAAATCAGGGCAGAAATTAATGAGAAATTGAAACAGAAAACAATACAAAGAATCAACGAATCCAAGAGCTGGTTCTTTGAAAAGATAAACAAGATTGAGAGACCGCTAGGCCAGTTAACCAAAATAAAGAAAGAACACCTCCAAATCAACAAAATCAGAAATGAAAGGGGAAACATTGCAACAGACACCAGAAAGATACAGAACATTATAAGGGAATACTTTAAAAACCTATGTTTGCCAGGCGTGGTGGCACATGACTTTAATCCCAGCACTGGGGAGGCAGAGGCAGGCGGATCTCTGTGAGTTCAAGGCCAGCCTGGTCTACACAGTGAGTTCCAGGACAGCTGGGGCTACAGGGAGATCCTGCCTCAAAAAGACCAAAAAAAATAAAAAATAAAAAATAAACCTATATGCTACTAAAAGAAATGGATGGATAGCTAAAGGTATGGGAACCACCAAAACTAAGCCAAGAAGAGATTAACAGCTTAAACAGACCACTGATGGCTCTTTCACAACATGTTTATTTTTTTGAAATCATTCACATGTCTGATAAGCATTTTGATACTTGTCCAATTGGTTATTGTTTCCACTTACATGACACTATTACTGTCTAATCTTGGATTCTGTCTTCATGAGGTGTTGTCTTTTTAATCTCTTTCTGTTATTGTGGTGGGCAGTGAAGAAGGAATGATGGGCAAGTGAGATTGCTTAGTGAGTATAGGCACAGCCTGATGACCTGAGTCCAATCCCTGGAACCAACTACTGCAAATTATCTCTGACTTCCAAAGGTATGCCATGGCACCCCCCGACACACACAAGTAAATAAATAAATGTAATACATTGCCTTTTTTTAACTTAAAATAAAAAGCTGGTGAGATGGCTTAGTAGGTAAAGGCACTTGCCACCAAGCCCTGTAACCTGAGTTGGATATCTGGAGTCTACAGGGCAGAAGGAGACAATTGACTCCACAAGTTGTCCTCCGAGCTCCACCCTCTTGCCTCCGTATACACAATAAATAAATGAAATGTAATAAAAACAAAAATCTAGCTCTGCTTCCCTGGGCCTACACAACCTGCCAGCCTCACTCCTGGGTAAGTCCATTGAGCCTCCCTCTGCACCTTGACACGTTCAGTAAAGTGGCAGGTTACAAAATTAACCTACAATAGTCTGTAGCCTTTCTATATACCAATAACAAGCAATCAGAGAAAGAGCACATAGAAACACTCCCCTTCACAATAGCTGCAAAAAACAAAAAACAAAAAACAAAAATCTTGGATTAACCTGACCAAAAAGACCTCTACAATGAAAATTTTAAATCTTTGAAGAAAGAGATTGAGGAAGACATCAGAAGATGGAAGGAAGGACCTCCCATTCTCAGTGATTGGAAGACTTAATACTGTGAAAATGACCATCCTACCAAAAGTCATCTATAGATTCAATGCCATGCCAATCAAAATCCCCAAGACATTGTTCACAGAATTGGAAAAAAACCATCCAAAGATTCATATGGAAGCATGAAAACAACCCTGAGCTCTAAGAGTAATGCCTGGGGGCTTACTATACCAGATTGTAAGCAGCATTACAGAGCTATAGTAATAAAAACAACATGGCACTGGCACAAAAATAGACCCATAGATTAATAGAACAAAATTAAAGACCCAAATATGAGTAAATACAATTTCAGCCACCTGATATTTGACAAAGGGGCCAAGAATATTCACTGGAGGAAAGACAGCATGTTCAGCAAATGGTGCTGGCAAAGCTGGATCTCCACCTGCAGAAGAATGCAACTAAACCCCTATCTTTCATTCTGCACAAAAGCCAATTCCAAATGGATGAAAGACCTCAATATAAAGCCTGAAACTCTGAAACTGTTAGAAGAAAACATTGGGAAAAACCTACAAGATATAGGTGTAGGAAAGGACTTTCTAAACCAGACACCAATAGCCCAGGGTACAAGGTCAAGAATCAACAAATGGGACCTCATTACACTAAAAAGCTTCTGTACATCAAAGGAGGCAACCAGGGAAGTGAAGAGAAAACCCACAGAATGGGAGAAAATCTTCACCAGCGATACATCTGATAGAGGTTTAATTACCAGAATATATA
>NW_008356258.1:818910-837474 GCF_000622305.1 Nannospalax galili
CTACAAATGAACCTACCATTTGACCCAGTTATACCACTCCTTGGCATATACCCAAAGAACTCGTCCTATTGCAGAGACACTTGTACATCCATGTTTGTTGCTGCTCTTTTTACAATAGCTAAGAGAAAGAAACAACCTAAGTGTCCCTCCATTGACACGTGCATAATGAAAATGTTCATATATACGATGGAGTTTTACTCAGCAGTAAAGAAAGATGAAATCATGAAATTTGCAGGTAAATGGATGGAACTAGAAACTGTAATACTAAGTGCAGTAACACAGACTCAGAAAAAAATACTGACATATGTTCTCCCTCATATGTGGATCCTAGAACCAAACCCTGATAAGCGTGTATGTATCCAGACATAACTACAGGAACCACGATACTGGAAAGGAAACATGGAGGTAAAGGAAAAGAAAGGACCTGAAAGAGAAGAACAGTAGGAAACAGAACTTAATAAGGGTGATATAGATAAAAAGTGGGTTAGTTTAAGGGAGGGGGGAGGGAAGGGTATACAAAGAACCTAGGGGATGAAGGGAAAGAAGGAGCTCAAGAAAGGTAGGACCATAGGAGAAGGGTATTATTAGGGGAGAAAAGAGGGAAATGGGGGCACCTCAAAGTAGGAAAACCATGATGGAGGGGTGAGACAATGCAAGAGATAAATAATGCTTAGCTAGTTTTGAAAACCAGAGGGAACCATATTACTCCTACAACCTACTGACAAATTATACATAGCAGATCCAGAAATATATGTCTAGATAAGGTTTATCTGAGAACAATTGGTCTTTGCCCAAGATTTATCTACATGACACACAGTAATTAAAAGTAGCAGTCTGGGTCAGATGTGGTCGCATATACCTTTAATCCCAGCACTTGGGAGGAAGAGGCAGGCAGATCTCTGTTTGTTCAAGGCCAGCCTGGTCTACATAGTGAGTTTGAGTACAGCTACAGGGAGACCCTGTCTCAAAAAGACCAAAAAAAAAAAAAAAAATAAAAGTAACAGACTGGTGGAACTAATCTTCTTGGATGTTTAACAAACATACTTTGAGGCCTATACTAATTTGGTCAGAGGCACATAAAGGACACTTTTTGCTCCTAGCCCTCCTATGTTGAATAGTTCCAGGGGACTATGAGAATCTCTCAAAATATCCTGTAATTGTGGTCGGTCACCTGTCCTCTTGATCAAGGAGGCCAAGGAGACCCCACCAGATAGACTTGAACCAGTGTCCAGTCTACAAAGAGGAGGGTCAACACAGAGGAATCAGTCCCTCCCTGCTTCCAAGCGAAGCCAACCATGGTTGAGCAGGACCTTGACTTATCTTCACATAGGTGGAACTGGTAAAAGAAAGGAGCCAGGGTCTCCTCCCAAGCCCATGTGACCCCTGAGGAACAGATCCTCAAACGACCTTAGAAGTAAAAATAAATTGGTTTATCTGGACCAACTGTACGGCCTTAAACACCCAAAAGGAAAATAGAACCAAAGATTAAAGGGGTCAATATAATTTTTAAGAGTCCATATGTATAGTTAAAGGCTACATAACAAGCAACAATGCCAGATAGGAGATACGTTCTTTGAGTTGTTGGCCAGGGTGGCAAAAGGGACTCCCAGATAGTAACCCAGCATAGAACTTGGAAAATGAACAGCAGACCCCAATCTTATCTAAAGGAATATTGACAACTGATTGCTGCTAGATGAGGAACAGCTGACCTTTGTAAAACAAAGACCTCTAGATAGGCTGACTAGATTTACCAGAAGGGCAAGTAGTGGGGAATGGCTGGGGGTGCCGACAACACAGCAGACAGTAGCAGGGATATCAGAGTATAAGGCTCTAGGTGAGGGGAGGGAGGCTATGGGAGGGTGCCATCTGGGAAATGGGTGTATAGTTGAATAAGATGGTTTGGGATGTTTTGTGGGATATACACACACAAAAAAACTCAACAAATTTTTAAAAATGTATTGTATTTAAGGAGGAAGCATGGAAATTTATGTCAAGCCAATCAGTAGAGGTGATAAACATTACCAGTGAAATCTACCTAATGACTTTATAGACATACACAGGCACCAAGGATCCAAGTGCAACCGATTATGACTAGTAATAATCAGATACATACAGATTAGAGTGTGCCAATGTCTCAGTGTTAGTAGCAAAAACAGTGAGTTTTCTGCATGGAACAATATATTGTAAAATGAAATGGAGGTCTTTTTTAAAGGTTAAAAACTCATTCAATTTTATGTCTTACAGGGCTTATACTCAGTTCAATATTGTATAACTGTATTAATTCAACTGTGAGCCTAGAAACTTGCACCCTGTTGTGAAAGAGATGTACTCTTGCTCTGGAGTGTGTTACTGAATATGTTAAAGCTGTAGTGAAATGCTTCTTCTTATCATATAGTTATTAAATTTTTTTTTAAAAAGGAAAAGGTAAAGGGGTCAAATAATTTGATAAAGAAATACAAGTTTTAGAAATGAAAAAATAAACATTAAATTTATACTATACCGAGTAAACTCTAGATTTCAAATAGCTACATAGAAAAATCAATGATTTAAAAATGTGAAAAAATTGAAAGAACAGATCAGTGAAATAATAAAAGGAAGGCCAAGTAGCTAGTGGTGCTTCTCAGGGGGCAGGTATGCGGGGCTAGTGGTGCTGCTCAGGGGGCAGGTACATGCTCAGCATTACCAAATCCCAAGTTCATAGCCCAGCAGGAAAAGTATCCAAAAATGATGCTGTGAAATTAGAAAAAAAGGTGAATCTGGCCTTTCTTGTTCCTGGCACTGAGCTTCTATAAATCTTTCATATTGCTTAATCTGTATGAAAAACACATTAATTGCTGCCAAAGATGTCACGTACATATAAGGAAAAGAGAATGTTTTTGCTTTTAGATGCTTTATAGGTGTGGAACATAGAAGGAGAAGGCACAGCATATACCTAAAAGAAATTTATTCCTGAATAAATTGAGAGGATGGGGGAAGAGATCATACCAAAGTATTAATGTCTGAAAAGTTTCCATAATGTATTTAAAACGCAAATCTAAAGAGAATAAAAAACAAGTAAACTCACACTTAAACAGATTGTAATATAATTGAAAGACAAGCTGGGTGTGGTGTCACATACCTTTAATCCCAGCATTCAGGAGGCAGAGGCAGGCAAATCTCTGTGAGGTCTAGGCCAGGCTGGTCTACATACCGAGTTCCAGGTCAGTACTGCCTCAAAGCAAAACAAAACAAAACAAAACAGCAGCAACAATAACAAAAAACAAAAACTGAAAAATGTTACACAGCTGAAAAAAACTATTAAAAAAGCAAACAGAGCAGGTGCTGAAGAGATGGCTCAGAAGTTAAGAGCACTGGCTATTCTTGCAGAAGACCAGGATTTGATTTCCAGTACCCACATGGCAGCTAACAACTGTTCAGAACTCTAGTTCCATAGGACCTGATGCCCTCTTCCGACCTCTGCAGGCATTGCACAACATGGGTGTACTTAACATACACATAAAATTTATAAAAAGAAAAAAAAAAAGCAAACAAAGCAATCTCAAATGGTAGTCTTCTGAACAGTATCAGTCAGAAGTTACTTAATAATAGTTTCCAGGGGCTGGAGAGATAACGCAGCAGTTAAAGACACTGACTATTCTTGCAGAAAACCTGGGTTTGAATCCCAGCACCCACATGGCAGCTAACAACTGTCCTTAACTCTAGTTCTAGGGGATCCAACAGTCTCTTCTGTCCTCTGTGGGCACTGCATGACACAGGTGTACTTACCTACATGCAGGTAATACACGCATTACACATAAAATAAAAATAATGCATGCAATACACGCATATACATAAAATAAAAATAATGCAGGCAATACATGCATACACATAAAATAAATAAAATATTTAAAAATAATAATGAAAATATATAAAAAATAGTTTTCAAATACTGAGAGAGAAAATACCAGTGAATCTATTGGCTAAAGAGTGAGAGTGAGGGGCTGAAGAGATGGCTCAGCGGTTAAGAACACTGGTTGTTCTTGCAGAAGACCTGGGTTCGAATCCCAGCACCCACATGGCAGCTAACAACTCTCCATAACTCCAGTTCCAGGGCATCCAATAGCCTTGTCTGTCCTCCATAGTCATTGCACAACACAGGTGCACTTACCTACATGCAAGCAATACACAAATACACATAAAATAAAAATAAATATTTAAAAACAAAGAAAGAGAGTGAAATGAAAATCATTCCAGATAAGGAAAACCACCAGGCCAAATAAATTAAAAAAAACACTTCTGCAAGCCTACACTGACCACAGGCTACCGGTCTATAATTCTGCTGGACATTCACAACTTAAAATGGCTGGGCTCCGCCAGCTGGGTATGACATCATCTGCTGAACCTCAGTCTATCCAAGGATGAATGTGGCCATTCCCCAAATCCTTTGCCTTCTGACTTCCTGCTTATGCTAAACTCAGATACCACATCTTAGGAAATGTACCTCTTTGATTTCTTCTCTGAGACACCTATACTGCCACTCCTCTTCTCTGGGTCCATTTCCAGCCATCTCTACTCTATTCAACCCAGTATGATGCAACTAAAATTCAGTTCCTATATTAGAACTTTACTTATTCTGTTTTTTCTAAATTCCCCCTTTACTAGTAGAGTAAATCCAACTCTTCATCGTGACATTCAGGTCTCTCTGAATGCCTGACCTCAAACTACTTTTATGGCTTAAGTCTCCACAATTTCCTTCTTTATTTCACTGTTGCCCAAGAATAATTCGCTATCTCTCTTCTGAATTTCTTGTCTGCTCATGTTCTCTCCTTTGCTAAGACAGAATTTTGATGTATGTTCACAGACACTCATGCACCAGCAGCAGTACGGGTGGGGAAGGAGGAAAAACAAAGCATTCAACCCAGTCATGCTCAGTTCTTGGTGTCATGAAGGAAAACCATCAATGCCCTCTTTTTCACTTTTCCCTCCTCCACACACTCACACACTTCTGTCCATCAACTGTGCATTCAAAAGAAGTCAGATAATCACCCCTAAGGGAAATTTAGAGGACTTCACTGCATTTCATGGACAGCAGAGACAAAACTCTAGCTTCTTTTAGATTAATGATCCTATTATATTCTAATACCCAGAGCTATGAAAGAGCCTGCCAAAGAAAGACAGTGTCATTTTCATTACTTCACTTTTGCCAAAGAAATGAATGTTTTTGTTTACATTTACTTAAAATTAAATACAACATCCCACTTCCTCTGTATATTTAAGAGCTATGATAACATGTTTGAGAATGAAATTAGAAATGCTCCATTAACATGGTGATTCTAAATCACATAGGGAAGTACACTTTGAAAATGTAAGACTGTTGAGATTGGTTTTGAAATACAGAATACAGGAGTTAATAAAATGGGTGGCAAGTTCTAGTTTGATGACATGCACTAAAATGAATCATTTTGTTCATCTCCCAAAGGAAAATTATCCCTATGAAAGAAATTACATAATGAAAAAAAGCAGGACTTAAAGCTGGGAAGGGACTAAGGAGTGTCCAAACTCACTGGATACTCAAGGCCAGCCAATGTATTACTCAGACTTAGGCATAATTGGGATAGAATACCTGACAGAAACAATTTAAAAGAGGAAAGATTTATTTTGCTCATGGTTTTAGAGATTTCAGTCTTATGGCAGATGGGCATGGCAGAACAGCTCACAGCATGGTGGACAGGAAGTGGAATGGAGCAGTGACAAGGAGGGCCCAAGAAAGACAAGGTCTCCAAGGATATGCCCCCAGTGACCCACTTCCTCCCACATGCCTCACCTTTCACAGTTCATCCATCCACCTTCCAATGCTTTATTCAAATTTTGAATCCAATTAGGCACAGCCAAGCTTTCAACACTGTAAGACATGACTCTGTCATCTACAAAGTTCATATTTGAGCCAGGCGTGGTGGCGCACTGCTTTTAATCTCAGCACTCAGGGGGTAGAGGCAGGTGGATCTCTAAGTTCAAGGCCAGCCTGGTCTACAAAGTGAATTCCAGGCTAGCTGGGGCTACAGGGAAACCCTGTCTCAAAAAAAAAAAAAAAAAAAAAAAAACCCAACCAACCAACCAAACAAACAAAAAAACAAAGTTCATGCTTGAAAACAAAGCAATCTATTAACAAAAAAAAAGAAAACTAGAAAGGAAGAGGAGGGACAGAGGAAGGAAAAGGAAGGAAGGAGGGAGAGAAGGAAGGAAGGAAGGAAGGAAGGAAGGAAGGAAGGAAGGAAGGAAGGAGAAATTTGCAAAAATTTTTTATACTGTTTCAATTAAGTTTATGATTTTGTGTTGGGTCACATTCATATCCATCAAGGGATGCATGTGCCTAACAGCCTCATCAGAACTCTCATGATCTTTGCAAATACTCTCCTTGACACACCCAGAGGAATCCTTACTGATTTCCTAGGCTTTTCTCTAATCAAAATGACAATGAAGGTTATCCATCACTTAGAGAGATTTAACCACCATAATCTTGAGACTTTTTTTTTTAATCGGCTTTTGGGAGAATTGGTTTTGTACTTTGTTTTGACATTAACTCAGAGGTTATGCTTTAACTCAGAGGTTAGTAAATTTTCTCTGTAAAAGTACAAATAGTAAATGTTTTTAGTTTTCCAAGTGATCACTGTCACAATTATTCAGCCCTGCCACTGCTGCCTGAGGGCAGACAGAGCTAGTAAACAAGAACAATAATACTCAAACCTAGGGGGTTTTGTTTTGTTTTGGTTTCTTTTTACAGAAACGGGCAGCATGCTACATTTGGTTCAAGAGCCTCTCTCTGCTTGTTGATTCTTGCGTAAGATTTACAAAAACAACTTTAAAATACATTATTTCTTCACTGAGAGAACCTGAGCAGGAGTAGAATGTGAACCCCTGAAAATACTCAGCCAAGGAGGCGGCTCTAATGGCTTAAGACTTTATTTCAATATGGTTCTTGGTGCTATGTTCCTTCTCTTCTCACTACCACTATCAGGAAAGCACATCACTGGCATCCAAGGCAAATCTTGGGTAACTTTTAGTCTGAAGAACAGGCCTTCCCTTAGTGGAACCAAAAACAATCTGGCATCATCACTGAGAATCAATTTAAGACGTAACTCCTAACAGGCCAGTTGTAACATGAAGCAAGTTACTTATTTATTTATTTATTTATTTTTGCAAATTACTTATTTTTACTAAGCTTCAGTTTCATCAAAATAAGTCTAATATCTACATTGAAGGAATAAAATGAGTAAGATAATAGACTGTAAAAAACAATGTCTGGCACACTACTAGGTGCTCAACCAATGACAGTCCCTTTCTGGATTTGAATTTCCCTCCTTACCCAGGAAACCTCTGAATTCACTTAATCTAGCACGATTCCTTCACTAAGGATTTACCATAAATGTCAAAGATTATACTAAATGTTGGACGCATAGCAACGGGCAAAATTGACAAGCTCTTCTCTCAGGGAAGACTGACGATGACACACATATTATTCAGAATGAAGTGTCCAATAATGCTTTAAGGTGATGAGAGATAGAGTAACTGGAAAGGCTGCTTTAAGCAGATGATCACAGAAGGAAAGGTGACTCATGAGGAGAGAGAGCATTCAAATCAGCTAGTGAAACAAATAGTTAAAGTATTCTAACCAGGTGTGGTAGCGCACACCTTTGATCCCAGTACTCAGGAAGCAAAGAATCTCTCTGAGTTCGAGGCCAGCCTGGTCTACATAGCAAGTTCCAGGCCAGCTTGGGGCTACAGGGAGACCCTGTCTGAAGAAGACAAAAAAAAAGTGTTCTAAATGGGTTGGACAGGGACAAAATTCTAGAGAGATACTCATCTCAGTGCCCTTTCTAGTCCTGTGGCTTGTACAGCATCATTCTGGTCTCTGGTCTTGCCTTGGATGTCTTGTGCTGAAGTGAATTCCATGAATCTATTTGCTAACTGAATCCAGGATTTCACTTCCTTTAAAGGTGTGGTTTGACTTCAGATTTTTTTGCTCCTAACTTCACATTGGAAATAACTTAGGTAATATTAGAAAGATAAAAAGTTCTACTTTCTTAGGACGAGTTTGCCATTGGGGTTGCAATCCATTTGGGAGGTGTATTAGTTACTTTTCTGTTGCTGTGATAAACACAACCAAGGCAACTTATAGAAGAAAGAGTTTACTTGGCTTATGGTTGCAAAGGGTTTAGAGTTGATAATGGTGAGGAAACATGGTGTCAGAGGTGGCTAGAGGCGCAGCAGAAGCTAAGCTCTTACATCGTCAAGCAGGCACAGGAAGCAGAGAGAGACTGGAGATCTGGCAAGGCTAAAGAACTCTCAAAGTTTATCCCCAGTAACATACTTCCTCCATCAAGGCCACACTTCCTAAAACCTAACAAAACAGCACCACCAACTAGGAATAAAATGTCCAAATACTTGAAGCCTATGGGGGGACATTCTCATTCAAACTACCACAGGAGGTTTGATCTATTTGATCTAATCACTTGGTTTTAAAATTTTATTATTATTTTTAGTTTATGTGTATGAATGTATTGCCTGCATGTTATGTAAGTACACCCATGTCATCCAATGCCTGCAGAGGCCAGAAGAAGGCATCAGATCTCCTGGAACTGGAGTTACAGATGGTTGTTAGCTGCCATATGGGTGCTGGGACTCAAACCTGGGTTTTCTCTAAGAGCTGAGTCAGTGCTCTTAACCACTGAGCCATCTCCCCAACCCCAATCACTTGGTTTTTTAAAAAATATTTTATTATTTTTATTTGTATGTGTGTATGGCCTGCATGTAGGTTTAAGTGCACCCGTATTGTGCAATGCCCACGGGGGACAGAAGAGGCTGTTGGATCCCCTGGAACTGGAGTTAAGGACAATTGTTAGTTGCCAATTGGGTGCTGGGTTTGAACCCGGGTCTTCTGCAAGAACATTCAGTGTTCTTAACCACTGAGCCATCTCTCCAGCCCCCCTAATCACTTGTTTTAAGAGATGAAAGCAAAGGGCCCATTGGTACAATGGTGCCACAAATGTTATTGGAGTAACCAACCACTTTAATGATTGGATTTAAGGCCCACTTTAGAAGCAACCAATAGTTGCCTGGGGAGGGAGAATCAGTTTTCTTTAAGGATGTGATAACTCAGTAAGTTGACCAGGTTCCAGGATGAAAGCATTTGTGTAACACAAATTAGACTCAATAGGCCTTAAAAAAATAATAGAGGACCGAAAATGAATGTGGGGGGGGGGGTAGGGGGGTGGGGGGGGGTCTACAATGAGATGGTGAAGGGGTTCTGAAGGAGGGGGCCTGAATATGATCAAAATACATTGCATGAAATTTAAAGAATAAATAAAATTCTATTAAAAATATTTACACCATTTTGAATATATTTTTATGTATGGTATAAGTGTTCAGGTGTTCAATTACATTGCTTTGTATGTGGATATCCAGTTTTAATAATGTCAAACTAGACATGCAAAGATTTCCTTATAACAATAAAGTATACTGCATATTATATGGAGCAAATAGAGTGAAAGGCAATGGACTAGGATTCTGGAAATATGACTTTAAAGGTTTGATTGTTACTAGTTTTGTGACCTGGCCTATCATTCTTTCTGAGTTCCTAGTTTGCTACCAATCTCAAAAGGGCATTATGAAGGCTGAAAATATAACCCAGTGGTAGAGTGACTGCCTAGTATGCTAGGTCCCAGCTTCAAATTGTAGCTCAACCAAAAAGGGGGGAGGCATTCTGGGGCTCAAACGATTAGCACATTAAAGCTATTATAATATATTAATCCTACAATAATTTAAGTTGTAATTACTATGTAGTCCCTGTTTATGATTTTTAACTCATCACATTAAATATTACTATTGTTAATTTACTAGAAATAAAATCTATTTAGGTACTGCTACTTTTTATTGGTTAAAATTGTTGCTGAAAGTCATTACTAACTTTTTGGCAGAAACATTGCTAGTTTCAGTTAAAATGCTTTATACAAGTTAGACTGATATATTTGTCTGAATATAGTCCACTATCATACACATGTATTAGCAAACTCTATTAGTTCATTTAACATTTTACATGTGGAAACCTGGACCCATGATTAACTATTTGGGTACTCATAAACTATACAACATATCTACAAATTAACTAAACAATACTTATTCTATGTAATGGCTGAAGCAAATTAGAGGACTTGATTAAAAATCCGTAGGAGCACAGAAATATTCTAGACATGGGGGAAGAGAAAAGTCATATCCCTCAAGTAAACAAACTGTACTGCAAATCCCTCTAAGAAAACATGACCATTTAGGATATCATAAGTCAGGGTTTATGATATAACTCACTGCCAATAATATAAGCAGTTAATCATGACTGTAAACCAATGTTCCAATTATAGAAGTTAGGTGTTTATCTCATTCATTTAAATGCTTGTTCTACACCAATTTGAAAGTGCCTACCTTTTTAGTCCCCATATATACACAAGGTTGAACCTATATTTTAACATATGACTTAGAAATTCCAATTACATCTCTTCCTAAGTATCTCATATTTTGTTATTAGAATTGTATTCAAAATTAAGCCAATCATTAGAAGCAACAAAACGTTACAATTAGCATGATCCTGCAGCTATTATGCATGAGTGACTGACACTAGCCTAATGACTTACCCAGCTTGACTTTGGTACCCCATCACACATTGATTCACCTATCAAAATATGGACTATTATGATCTTTTTCTTATTTACTGCTCTTTGCTTGACTGGACAACAATCCCATCTAAAAGGCACACAGTAACAACTGCTTTTCATAAATTGGTCATTCATAGCCTCTATTTCTTCTGTACTTGAGTAATCATGCTTCTAGATGAAAATGAAAAGCACTTTTATTGATGGCTTTTAGTATTTTTTAAAGTGCTATAATTGCAAAGATCTTCATTGTCTAAGGATGTAAATACATGTAAACACTCCAGATCAATTTTCTAAAAGAAAGGGCCATATACAAAAAAACTTCATATAAAGAAAAGATGTGGCATGCTGGATAATATCAAGAGCTGATAAGGCAACTTGTGTGTGACTTTTTGGAGACAGGGGACAGAATAGAGATGTGTGACTGCCTTACAGACAGATGAGAGAAAGGATAACGTTTCGTACTACCAGCATCCAAAGGTAAGTTTAATACAGATGCACTAGACAAACGAGAAAAAAAACGTGGCATAATCACAAATGTCTCCAAAAAGAATGACAATGTTAGCTACATGACCAGCAAACACATCATCAATCAGAAACCAGAAAAAAATGTTTGAATATAAATTCACTGAGATAACAACATCTTATCTATTCCTTCTATTTCCTGTGTACTAATAACAATTCTTATATGTGCTTATTAATTTATTCACTAGGAAAAGACATTATCTAAAAATAAATGCTGACTCAAAATTCATCATTAAATGATTATATACAAAATTTCCTTAATTAAAAATCTTATTAGCAGATAAAAATCAAGGTTAAGTTATAAAAACAAATGCTACTTGATTTAAATGGGTAGAATATAGGAATGATGAGCATCAGGTATAGGTCCACCCCACAGAGCCCAGTGAGTTTCATACTGAGGAAAGTGCATGTCATAGTCAAACAGGCATCAAGGCCAGGCATGGTGGTACATGCCTTTAATCCCAGCACTCCAGAGGCAGAGGTGGATCATCTTTGAGTTCAATGCCAACCTGGTCTACACAAGTGAATTGTAGGCCAGCCAGGGCTACATAGTAAGACCCAGTTTCAAAAATAAAGTCTCAAAATTCAGGTAAAAAGGGCCAGATTACAAGTAGTACATACTTGTAATAACAGCATTTGGGAAGTAAAGGCAGGAGGATCAGGAGTATAAGGCCATCCCTTGCTATACAATGTAAATAAATAAGTAAAAAATAAACTAGGGCCAGGTGTGGTGGCGCACGCCTTTTATCCCAGCACCTGGGAGGCAGAGGCAGGCAGATCTCTGTGAGTTCAAGGCCAGCTTGGTCTACACAGTGAGTTCCAGGACAGCTGGGGCTACAGGGAGACCCTGTCTCAAAAAGACCCCAAAAATAAAATAAATAAATGAACTAGGCAAGAAGAATCACATAGCCATACAACTAACCGAAAAAGGAAGGATGATAGAGACGGCTCAAAACAACAAACCAGCCTCCCTCCTGGAACCACTCAGCGTATGTCCTGACGATGCATGAGCAAGTAGTGCATTTTCTTTGCAAATAACATCTCTGGTTGCACTATTGCAAACTGTAAAGAAATATACTGGACCTTTTGGTTTTGCTTTCTAACACTATCACATCCTACTAGCTATTGGACTGCCACGTTGAGGAAGTCAAACAGAAAGCAAGCCATTAAATCCACACACAGGAGAAAACGAAGATCACAACTCTATTAGACCGAGGATCTCTCAACCCTATTTTGAACAGTATTTGCCAAGTACCTGAGAACGAATCTTCAGCAGCCAGTTTTCTTTCTCCCACATTACTTTCCGCTTGAATGAAATGAAATTTCAAATACACCAATCAAGAATTTTTTAACTCATTGAGTTCAGAACCATTTAGGGAGTTTGCTGAAGAAAATTTCCAAGTCCTACTCTGTAATCCTTTAGAATCAGTTTTAATAAATGTAGTTTGAGATCCTAGGAAATCCTGATTTCCAGTTTTTGGAGACAGGGTCTCACTGTGTACCCCAGGCAGGCCTTGAACTCACGATCCTCCTCAGCCTGCTGAGTGCTGAGATTATAAGCAGGTCCTATTACACCTGGCTAACAGAATATTTTTAGCAAACTCTTAAACACTAAAAGCTTGAGAACTAATAAAAATTCATTTTACATGCACACATTAACAAGATAAAAGGCAAGTGAGACATCTTTGTTCATTTATTGTTGTTGTTCTTATAATTATTGCTACTGCAGATTGAACCTAGAGCCTTATGCTTGCTAAGCAAGCACTATATTTTTTGATGTTTTAGCACAGAATACACTACTCGTTAGGAAAATGGTTTAACAAGATAGACGAAATGTTCTTAATTTGACAGAGACTCCATAATGGTACCTTTATATGATTTATACCTAGCCCTAAAGCTCCTAAATTTTTCGAAAACAACTTAAATCCTTTCATCTAGTCTAAAAAACAACAACAAATAAAGAACACGACCTTTGCTTTTAACTACATTCCCAAAGCTGTGAACCACTGATTCCATTTCCATCACACGAAGAACAAACCCAGTGTACTTGTACCCATTCCTTCCCCTGCCATTGGCTGGTAGCCCCTAAAGAACTTTGTGTTTCCATAGATTTGTAGTCCCATGGATGTTTCTAATAAACTGAAGCATGGATTATATGATCATTTGTGTCTAGATTCATTCACTGAGCAAAACATTTTCCACATTTCATCCATGTTTATAGCATATGCTGGTATTTCTTTTTTTTTTAATGGCTAATCTTCATTATATGGTTATACCATATTCTGTTAGCCCACTCACCAGGTGAGGGACACTTCAGGGTTTCCACTTTGTAAATATTATGAATTATGTTGCTATGAACATTAGAATAGAAGCTTCATGTGGGCATTTACTTTAAGATTTTTCTTAGATATGTAACTAAGTAGAATTTTGGGGCATGTGGTAGGAAATTCTATATTTAAAACCCTTTAAAGTACTGTCAAATTTTTCCAAAGAATGTGCAGCAGTTTACCTTCCCAATGTTAGTGTGGAAAGGTTCTAATTTTCCCATATTTGAACGAAGACTTATTATTTTTCGTATTTTAATTACAGCGGAACTAGTGGATGTGAAAAACGGTTTCTGTTATGTATTTGTTTGTGTTTCTTTCTCTATGACTAATGATGTCAACATCCTTTCATGTGCCTTTGGACATTTGTACATTTACTTAGGAGAAATTACTAGTCAATCCTTTTGTTCAGTTTTTTGTCGGGCTACTGGCCTTCCTATTGTTGAACTGTAAGCATCCTTTTATAATGTATATTGGAGACTCTTATCAGATACATGGTTTGCAAATATTTTCTTCCCATTTTGTGGACTGTCTTCACTTTACAAGTCTTTGACATTACATTTATATATAACTGGCACGCTTCGTTACTTTTTTCATTGTTGCTTTTTGTTTCTAATACCATGTCTTATTATGTAGCACAGGCTGTCTGAAACTCACAGTGCTCCTTGGCTTCCTGAGTGCTGAGATTACCTCCCTGCCCAGAAAACACCATTTTCATTCTTAGAAAATAAAAAAATGTTAGTAAAATTTGGCTCTATCCTAATTCTAAAACTTTCTTATATAAATATGTATAGGGCATGTCTTTGTTCGTTCAATATCAGTTATGTATTTTATATATCCAGGAACTAATTTTGAGTTTTCAGAGCAATATCATTTTTTCTTTTCTTTTCTTCTCCTCTCCTCCCCTCTCCTCCACTCCTCTTCTCTTCTTTTCTTTTGAGACAGGGTCTCCCTGTAGCCCCAGCTGGCCTGGAGTTTGATATGTAGACCAGGCTGGCCTTGAACTCACAGAGATCCATACCTGCCACTGCCTCCCCCAGTGCTGGGATTAAAGGCGTGTGACACTACGCCTGGCTGCGATAACTTTTTCAAGAAGTCCCAAATCATGTAACATTCATGACCCACTTTTTCATTTTTATATGGGTATAACTGCTGATGTGGATACATTGTTAAGACCTGATAGTCAGAAGATCAACTGAACACTTATATACAGTATATGTGAATAATATCAAGGTACTACTGTGTAGGTATTTCCCATTCTGGGCAAGCAGAGTGAGCAAAAGTAAGATAGGGAAATACTATGTAGATATCACAGGTCTGTCAGCTACAAATCCCACAGTTCCTCAGGCATTTAAAGAGAATGTTATTGATGACACACTGGGTGCAAAAAGGAGAAAGGACTCCAAACATCTTATTTTAATATGTGCAATGCTGTCACTGTAAAGGTTGTAGACATTTTGCAGTTCTGAAGATATCAATATAGATATTCTTTGTTTCATGTCTTAAAATTAGCCAAGCACCTGACGACATGGCTTAATCATCTTTAAGTTACCTTGTGGTCTTCAAGATAATCCCAGTAATTTCATATCCTTTGACTGTACAAGTTTTTAAAAATCACAATCTCAGTTGGGCAAGGTGGTGCATGCCTTTAATCTCAGCACTAGGGAAGCAGAGGCAGGCAGATCTTTGTGAGATGGAAGCTAGCCTAGTCTCCACAGTGAGTCTAGGCCAGCTGAGTCTACAGGAAGACTCTGTCTCAAAAAGACTTAAAAGACCAAAAAAAAAAAAAAATCACAACCTCAATGGGGAAAACAAAAAGTACACTATATAAATCGTCAAAGAAATAATTTAATAAAAAATGTAAAAGGGAGTTATGTACAAGTACATAAACACATGACTGTGTCAAAGACACATGCACCTACATCACCTATGACCACTAGTCACATTGAGGCCATGGAGTAGGAGGTGACTACAATTTTGTTTATATGTAGCTACAAGGCCTAAATTGTCAAAATACGTATTTATTTTAAAACATTTTAAATGACTTAATATCTTTATATATATACATCCTTCTTCAGAGTATACAGTTTAATATTTGTTAATAAAATATTTCTTCAGTTATAGAAACCTGGGCTTATGTGTAGTTAGTATGTTCTTATTAGACGAAAGAGGCTTCCTTTCTTCCTTTTTTTCTTTCTTTCCCTCTCTCTCTCCTGTTAAAAAAAAGTACATCATATAAACACAGAATTTATAGGTTTAAAAAAACAACAAAACCCTGAAGCCATCCAGGTATAGTGTTGGGTACCTGTAATTCTAGCTACTCAGAAGTCTGAAGTAAGAGCATCTCTTAAGTCCACAAGTTCAAGATAAGCTTGGGCAATACAATAAGACCTCTGTTTCAAACAGTAGCAACAGCAAACAAAACCACAGCCTCTGTGTCCAAAATAATTTATGGTAACTAATTTTTAACGAAGTTTAGGGTGCTAAAAACAGGAGAATAACCATGCAGTCAGTCAAGATTTGCTAAAAAGAAAAAAGCTGCTTAAGAAAGTTTGGTGCACAGTCAGGACTGAAGCGAAGTGAGAAATACCTTTGTGATGTCAAAGGATCACGGCTCTGAAGTTGGGTTGCAAATATATACAGGATCCCCTTTTTTTTTCAATGAAAATTAAATTAATTGAATTTGTGATTTTTAAAACTTTCGTAGTGAAAGAATATGAAACTTCTGGGACTGTCTTGAAGGCCACAAGGTGAATTAAAAATGATTAACTCATGCCATCAATTATTTAACTAAATTTTAATTAGCATAGTCAAGAATATTGAAGAAATTAAACTGGGTTTTAAAAGAACACAGTATTCAAAATAGAAAATGTGATCTAAGCTTCGGAAAAAATACATTTTTTTTCAAACTTTTAATGCTCATAAGGACACCCCCCACCAATGATGTAACAATTAATGAACTGTGACATTTCTGTGGGCCAGAAAAATCAATGAATAGGTATGCAATGTGCCAAAATGATTTGTATTTGTGACAGCTCTACCTCAAACTTCACCAGGTTTATGACACAGGAATTGGGGGCAGGGATATAGGTCAGAGATAGAACATTTGCCTCACATGTAAGCCCTGGGTCTAATCTCCAGCACTGGGGAAAAAAAATTTGCTAGATATATATGGGAAAGGGTGCTTAATACTCCATTCAGAATTAGTATTTCTTATTGATGATTGAATGTTAGTAAGGAGTAGTAACGCTTGTTGATATTGCACAATAGCACTAAAATGGTACTAAAAAGTACATATTCTTTAAAAATAATATTATCAAAGGAAATGACATTATTTTTAAAAATTTTATATGTATGAGTGTTATGCCTGCATGTATGTAAGTACACACATGTCGTGCAGTGCCCACAGACAGGCGGGCGTTGAATCGCCTGGAACTGGAGTTTCAGATAGTTGTTAGCCACTGTGTGGGTGCTGGGATTCAAACCAGGATCCTTTGGAAGAGCAGCCATTGCTCTTATCTGCTGAGCCATCTCTCCAGCCCTGAAAATGACATTCTTATTTCTTAATTACTATAGGTACCAAAAATATTTTTGAGGACGTACAGTATTTAAATAATTTATGAGGTCTGTGTATAGGTATCAAGGTCCTTATATACATGTGAATAAAATGTGTATGAAAGCCAGGCATGGTGGTGCACACCTTTAATCCCAGCACTTCAGAGGCAGAGGCAGGTGGATCTCTCTGAATTCAAGGCCAGCCTGGTCTACACAGCTGAGCGTTCCAGACCAGCTGGGGCCACAAAAAAAAGACCAAAAAACAAACAAACGAAACAAAACAAATGTGTATGAAAGATCCAAAGGATCACTGTGTACCCACAGTACACACAGTACCAAGGAAGATTAACACAACGGAGGGGAGACTGCCAATTTCTTCAGGGCAGAGATATTAAACATGACCTTAAAGTAAGATTATACTTAAAAAGAATTTCTAAAAACTCAAATTATTTATGCACCTGTGTTAGAGGTGGCAGAAAGTGGGTATGACATTTCAGCCTGGTAAGGTAGCAGTAAGTGCAGGTTAAAAGCATATGAATCAACTATAATGGTATGCCTTTGTTTACTATCTCTATAATAAAAACACTAAAGAATAGCATGTAGTTTTTATCCCCTATTAAAATGTTGTGAGGCTCAGATATATAAGAACTAATTTTCTAAAGCACTTTACATCCAGAGCATCTACTTAGCAATGTGATGATCGGGTCCTCCCCTCCTGCCCTGCCTTGCCCTTGTCTCTCATGCTGCATAGAAACAGGCCTGACTGTGACTCTTCCTCACTGTGGCTCTGAAACAGTACATACCTACTTGCAGCATGAAGTGTCCTTTAAACCGAAACGCAGCATCAAACCTCCCAAACTAACTAAACAAGAATCATGCTAGAGAATTAGGGTGCCTTTAAAACAGAGGTGCATGGGGAGGTACAGCTGAAGCAGTCTATAAAATAAGAACATTAATTTGATTCAATTTATAAAACACAAATATCACTTTTTTTTTAACAAAGGAAAGAATGAAAAAGGAACAAAGTGGGAAGAGGGGTACAAGCTCCAAATGATGGGTTTTATTCATCAACATGAATTTTTCATGTTTCTCTTTTGCAGGCATTTGGAACAACCTCTAGACTTTGTGAGCAGCTAATGGCGAGTCCTACAGAGCACTGTTACTAGTCTTGACCCCCTACTCAAAGTTATTATCATATATTCTAATTTACAGGGAACAAATTTTAGATTATAAATTCTTAAAAGTTTACAAATCATTACTTTAAAAAATGAAAAACTAACATAATCATTTGTAGGGCACAAATCTTAGATAATATATTCTTAAAAGTTTACAAGTCTGCCAGGCGTGGTGGCGTACGCCTTTAATCCCAGCACTTGGGAGGCAGAGGCAGGCGGATCTCTGTGAGTTCGAGGCCAGCCTGGTCTACATAGTGAGTTCCAGGACAGCTGGGTTGCTACAGGGAGACCCTGTCTCAAAAAGAC
>NW_008356258.1:837750-849987 GCF_000622305.1 Nannospalax galili
AATAAAGCAACTGTGTAATGTAAAGTTATCTTTAGAAAATTAGATTTGACAGCTATTACAATTAGATTAGAGAAGGTATTGGGGTAGAAAGAATCATGATACTGAAATAGAATAGGCTTGTCTTTTCTCCAGCATTTGTTGAAAAAAGTTTTTAGCTTCTCCTATATTACAGATGGCCTTAAACAAGTAGGCCCATGCAAATCTATCTACATCTGTGTGTATATATAAGAAAAACAACAGAAGTCCTATCTACAAACTTATTATACAGAATCTGCATTATAGCCATATAGAGGAAAGTTTACTAAGATACAGAAAATAAATCCTTTTTGAGTTGAACCAGTAGAAAGACTGAACAAACATATTTCCTCTGTAAATTTACTATTGTTTTATTTTCCACTACAAGTAATAACTCTGTGGCATCTATTGCACTAAGGAAAAAAGAAAACAATTCAAAGATTAGAAAGAAGAGTACAAAAGGAAATGGATAAGTAGGAGGAAGAAAGAAGGAAGATGGACAGACAGAGGAAGGAGGGAAGGGGCAAATCGGCTTAGTCAAGCTCTCTTGGGACAGTATGCTGAGTTACCAGACCAGAAATGAGGGGTTGAAAGCTACTACTGATAACTGGTGGAGGCTGAAAGTGCTACTTAAGTGCCTGGTGTCTGTTGAAAAAAGAGGGAGGAGAGGCTTGAGACTGAAGATGCCAAGTGCACTCCAGCCAGCAGAGTAAAAGGGAAGCATTAACATCAGCCTCCGGGAAGCTGAGGTTAGCCTACAAGCTGGAGGGCACATGCGGCAATAGCAGAGGAGCAGCAGCTGGATAAAGGGATAAAGAAATAAAGAAGCCCAGGGAAAACTGGCAGCTTGAGGCACACATGGCTGTTCAGTCTTATCTGGGTAGAGGGATGAACTGCTGGAAATGACACTACCATCCTTCTATTGCCAGTAGGTTAGTAATCAACAAACAATATGCATCACACTGAAATTCGCTCAGCAAAATCACATTAAGCATGGATTTAACTTTGTGGAACAGCAGCCCTGCTGAGAAGCTACAGCTCAGCTATTCTGTGTTAATTTTTATAAATAATCAACATCAGTATTCTACAAGCGACTCCAAAATAATTACAATGAGGAAAAAACATCTAAATACGTTTTCTAAAATTGCATTCCATTGACTCTCTAAACATTATTTATAGAGCATTATTTAACAAAGTAAAAGAGATTATCAGTATTTCTTACACTTGTATTAGTGTCCCTATGAAAAAGAGAAAAGACATGAAAATCCTCAAAGGGATTTCTCAAATAATATACTCTCAAATTATTTTTATTCATATCCTATTAAAAAGGTTGAAAGTATCATTACAAAGAAATCTATATACATTTATATGATTTTAGGATACAAGGCAAATACCATAATGAAATTATTTTAAGGACGTCTCTGTTTTAATATAGTAACAAAATATCTAAAAATAATATTACCTAACACAACATTTTTCAAATTACTAGGCTTGATATATTTGATAAGCTGAAATATATAATTGATTCAACAAATTGCATTAGCCTCAGAGTAAGTAAATAAATTTTCTCTTAACCATCAGGATTAATGTAACTTAAGGCTAATGCTATGAAGAAAAAGTCATACTAAGCTTGAGTCTATAGCTCAGTAGTAGAATGCATCTCTAGAACATATAAAGGCCTGGGTTCAATACCCAACACCATAAATAAAATAAACATCCCCAAGCTTAAGAAACAAAACCTACTCCTAGAAGAATTCCAAGCAATTAGAGAAATCAAACTACAAAGCAAGAAACATCACAGAATAAATTCTATAGGAATTCAGGATGTGGGAAAAGCCTGGAGTAGGGGAAAAGTACCTCAAGAAAGTAAAGTTTAAGGTGGTCCAACACCATATATAGTATTTGAGCTAAAAGTATTTAGAAGGCAAACGGTCAAGAAACAGAAGAAATACAGTAACTGTGTAAAGGAAAGTTATCGTTGGAAAATTAGGCGACAATTATTGCAATTAGATTATGGAAGGTATTGGGGGTAAAAAGGTCATGATACTAAAATAGAACAGTAAGACTTGGAATTTCAATCTGCCCAGGCTACAAAAATACCACAGACCGGGGATGGCTTAAACAACAGCAACTTAATACTGAGGTTGGAAGCTCCAGATCCAGTTTCTAGCAAGGTTTGGCTGCTGGCTTCAGATGGTCCTCTTCTTTGTTCCCACAGAGTGGACAAAGGGATCTCCAGTGTCTCTTTCTCTTTATAAGAACATCAGTTCTACTGATCAGAGTTCTACCTTTACAAAATCACTTAACCTTAATCACCTCAGAAAATCTGTCTCCAATAAAATAAAAAAGACATTTTTTTTAAAAAAGAATCATGTTGTATGTAGAAAAGTGACTATCTTCAATTTAAGCATTTATAAGATTCAAAAGAATTCCATGTATAAATGCATTAAATTTTTAATTTAAATATCTCTGTAGGAGATAAACATAGTTGTTGTTCAAAGTTTTACTTCCTTATGACCTGAATCAAGAAAAGAATAAAGATTCTAGGGCCAAACTGTGGTAATATCTCAGAGAATGACTACCAGGTGCCAGCAGCCTCACTCAAGTCTCTCAATAACAAATGGCTTCAAACCAACATACTGTGGTATATAGCACCAATGCTGTTGGCAACAGGGCAGGAGGGACAATCTATTAGGAGTATTAGGATCTCGACTTCTACTTTTTAAAAAATATTTTATTTATTATTTTTATTTTATGTGTGAGTGTATTGCCTTCATGTAGGTAATTGTACCCGTGTCGTGCAATGCCCGCAGAGGACAGAAGAGATTGTTGGATCCCCTGGAACTGGAGTTATGGACAGTTGTTAGCTGCCATGTGGATGCTGGGATTCGAACCCGGTTCTTCTGCAAGAACAGTCAGTGTTCTTAACCGCTGAGCCATCTCTCCAGCCCCTTGGACTTCTACTTTTATTTATTTTTTTTTCTTTTTTTTAGTGTGAATGAGAATGTATAGACTACCTGCAAACTAGCACCAACATCTATTCAGAAAGGAGTTTCCACACCTTGGTAAGGAGTTCTGTTCTATGACAAAGAATTCTGATTTGTAATTCTACCTCACATTTTGACATGTTAGTTTACATCATTAATGTAAGGCTAACTTGTTTATCATACAAATTAGAGAAGGCTTCCTTGCACAGGCATCATAATATTCCCTAGTTCTCATATCTAAAAGGGTTATAGGACCTAGGATTAATCTGTCCATTTTGTTGATGAGCACAGAGCCAGAGAATATACTTTTTCTAGTCATCCTTTTTTTTTTTTGGCCTTTTTGAGACCAAATAGTCCCAGCTGACCTGAAACTTGCTTATGTAGACCAGGCTGGCTTGAACTCACAGAGACCCGTCAGCCTCTGCTCAGCCATTTTCTTGATAAATCCAAACCACAAATATCCTTGGTCTGCAGTGACTTACACTCTGAGCATGTGCTGAGAACTCTGAATGGGGATGCTTTCTTACGGGAACATCTGTCTTACTCCCTGCTTCATATTTGCTAACACATCCCATACCACGTTTCTTCCTACCTGGCCTCTCTTTGCTACTCTCTCATACTCTCAAAGCCTAGAACTATCCTACTTTTATGCATGACTCTGCCGTTAACTGCAAACAAATCTTTCTCTTGTTTTCCATTTTTTTTGCAGTTCTGGAGGTTGAACCCAGGGTCTCTCACAAGCTAGACAAATACCTTCTCATCCATTTTTTACTGTTCTCACACTAAACCCTTTTGCTTTCCATTCCTTCCTCAAGTAGTTCTTATTCCACATGCAGTGGGATATAAAGCACACAATTCCTTCCCCAAGGAGCTCAAATTCATCTCTACATGGTCTCTCTTCCTACTGCTGGGTGACCATTTCTCCCACCTATTAATGCTTTTATCTATCTGTGGTGGCACAAAGAGGGAAGAGCAAAGAATGATGAAGACAGTCCTGAGGAAACAAGGTGACATGGTTATACAGACTGTTCTAGAACTTCTCAAGTCAGAACCAGAACTTTCCTCCAGGCATGTCCTATAATATCAACTTCCATGTTTGTTATTATAGCATAAACCACTAATTCTCTCACATTACTTATTTCTTCGTTCCTTTGAACAAGCAGCCCATGAGCCCTTGAAGTGCTAGAAAACCAACTCAATTCGATATTGCACTTCCCAAACTCCCATGTGGGTAGGAGGCAACATGTGACTGAGGTTTAGAAATTAGGATGTGAGCAGAAGTGAAGTGCCCTTCTTCCAGGTCACTTCCTTTTAAAAAAAGAATACAGTCACCTTCCACTAAGTTCTGCCTCTTAACAAAAGCAAAAATGTAAACATGAGGGTGACTGGAGAAGCAAAGCAAATCCTAGGTCACAGTGGAGTTAGACAGAAGGACTCTGGCTCCTTTGATGACCTCAAGGATAGACAGTCCCAAGTTCCTGAATTGCCTCCTAGTTAAAGAAGAAACCTTCCATCTCTATTTAGCCACCACAATTTGGTCTGAGTGAAAGCTGTAAACCTTAAAATGGGCTGTAAAAACAGATTTAGAACATCAGGATATTGTACGCATAGTCTAAAAAGGGAATAAGATCAGACAGAAGCACTAAGAGGCCAATTACATTAAAATGTGAAATGTATTCCTTAGGGAGAGACAGAATGATGACTAGAAGGCATATCTGATTTAACAAGAAGTTACTGGATTCCTACTATGGGCCAGAGAAGGCCCTGTACTATAGTACAAGCTAAGTAAACCACACACATGTATTCTATGTTCATTGAGTTTTCTACACAAAGAGATTAAACTTCTAAGATTTCATCAGTAAATCATATTATTGGGGAATACATCACAACATGCCAAGTAATGTATGATGTACTTTCACCTTCTACTGTTTTATTGTTGGTGAAGGTTTGTTTTTAGCTTCTCTCATCACTTCTGCAGTTCAGAGCCTCAGAATTTACTTCAACCCACATTTTAAATGGCTTCCCTCCCTTCAGTTTCTTTTCCTTCCAACTGAATAATATAACAATTCTGAACTAAGAACCTGATGCCTACTCTTATTTACTTACTTATATATGTATTCTATTTGCTAGAAGGGAGTACCGAGAGAGGATCTTGCTGTGCAGTCCTCCCTGCCCTCAAACTCACAAGCTTCCTCCCTCAGCCTCTGAAAAGGCTGACTGTGTACCACCATGCACAGTACTGCTCTTCACAAAAAATTACAGATGGCTTCTATTGCTGAGTGCAGTGTTTTGGTATGCTAAATTTCAAAGCATCTTTCCTAGTCTTACTCCTCCTGCACTTCATTATTTGCCCTAGCTACACATGACCTATCACCTTTTTCCCAACATAGTATACTTTTTTCCTCTGCCTAAAATGTTCATGTTAAGATGATCTTAGCTCAGGATACCACAGCAAAATACAATAAACTCAATAGCTTCAACAGCAGAACTCTGATGTTAAGGGCCAGCATGATTTTTGGTGAGGGCTGTCTTCCTGGCTTGTGAACAGCTATTTCTAATTGTAAGCCTGAGCCTTTATAGACTGTGCCATTTCTCCAGCCCTACAGCTACTTTCTGAGTCCTCATGGTGGTGGTTGGGAGGGAAGGAGAGGATAAGAGAGATGGGAGAAGGTAGGTGGGCAGGGAGTACAAATGTGCTGGTTTCCCTTCTTCTTAATATTTTATTTAGTATTTTATTTTATGTGTATGTGTGCATTGCCTGCATATATGTAAGGGCATCCATGCTGTGCAATGCATACAGAGGTCCAAAGAGGGTGTTGGATTCCCTGGAACTAGAAGTACAGATGGTTGTTAGCTGCCATGTGGGTGTTGGGAACTGAACCTGGGTCCTCTGCAAAAGCAGCCAGTACTCTTAACCACTGAGCCATCTCTCCAGATTCTCCCTTGTCTTTTTTTTAAGATTAAAAAAACTGCCCCCTCCCCCAAGTCATTCTCTATGTTTACAGTGCTGAGGACTGAACCAGGGCCTCATGCATGCTGGACAAGTGCTTTACCACTGAGCTGCACCTCTAGTGCTTCTTTTCCATTTCTTTTTTTAATTGAATTTTTGCAGTTTCATACACATCTTGATCATAGTTAGATCCTCTCCCTGCTTCACCATATTTTGTGCATTCTGTCATATATGTTAAGGTCTATTGAGCCAAGTTTGTGTCCCCAAATGTCCCTCAGTGTGAGTCCATTCATTGGATCTGGGTAAACCTATCTAGTATCACCCCCTTAAAAAAAAACCAACTCTCCCTCTTCCAGTAGTCAACAGTTGCCAATAGTTCCTCGGCTAAGGTTTCAGCTTCTTACCCATTTCCCCACTTCTGTGCTGAATTTTTGTCTTGTTTGAGCTTGCATGGGACTTACACATGCTGTCACCATTGCTGTAAGTTAACATGAGCAACTTCCCAGCTGCCTAGAAAACTGTTTCCTTGTGGTCATTCATCACCCCTGGCTCTTACAGTCTTTCCACCCCCTCTTCAGCACTGGTTCCTGAGTCCTAGGTAGCTCAAGTTTATACAGGAGTCCTACCCAGGGACATACACTTTGCAGTCACTTATTCTTTGCACTTTGGCCAGTTGTGGCTGTCTGTGTTAATCACCATCTGCTGCATGAGGAAGCTTCTCTGATGAGAGTTGAGAGATGTATTAATATTCTTTCTGCCCCCTGTTCTGCTATATTTCCTGAGCCTTAGGTGTAGGTTGCATTGTAGATGTGTTACTTAGGGTTGAGTATCTCACAGACACCTATTCTCTGTGTTTGGCCAGTTTTTGAACTCTGTAATAATCTCCATCTATTGCTTTTTGCAATAGCTTCTTTTTGAAGCTCTTTTGATGACTGGTGAGAGGTGCACTTGTCTGTAAACATAAGGATATATATTTAGAATACAGTAAGAAATTACATTGGTTTAGTGATTTGACAAAAGTAGATTTTTCTCTAGGATCTAGGATCTCTCCAGCCATGTATATTTTGCTATGTTTACAGTACAACACATGAGTTTCCTTCCACTGGGCGGGCCATAAATTCATTTAGACAGCTGATGACTACCCTCAAGATAAAAATGCCACTACTGCACTAACAGAGATAGTTTGCTGGGCCTGTGATTGTTGTGTTTATTAGGTTTTACAGCTGGGTAAGACAATTGATTGGTTTTCTCCTTTGGCAGCTTAACAGTATCTTCTGATACTATGAGAACTGGTCTTCAAGGAGGAGGCTTCCAGGCCAGTTCCAGCTCAATTGTTCCAAGTCCTGTGTCCAAAGTATGTCCTGTCTTCAGTAATAGTATTTTACCTTCAAGTCTGGGAAGCCATCAAGGACTGTGGCAATAGCCTGTGTTATCTGGGAAGTCTCCTGAACTATGCTTTGACAACTCAAAGGGAGGTTTTTCTTGCCTAGCGTTGTGTTTCTTGTTATACAGCCTTCAACTGCACACACGCACTCATAAATGTGCTCCATGTATAGTTTTCAGCAGGCTTTGAACTAAAACACTTCCCTTTGCTTTTTCACACCACTTAAGTATTACTTATCTTTCCTCTCTCTCCCATGTACAACCCTCTTACCTCCCTCCGCAGTTAAAATTTATGTGTTTGTGTGGAGGCCTGAGAGAGAGAGAGAGAGAGAGAGAGAGAGAGAGAGAGAGAGAGTATGTGCGTGTGTGTGCATGCGCACACCATCTGCAGGTGCACATGGAGGCCAGAAGAGGGTGTCAGATCTCTTGGAGGCAGAGTTACAGGCAGGTGTGAACTGCCAAAAGTGGGTGTTAGGAACCAAACCCAGGTCCTCTGATAAGCAGTAAGTGCTCTTAATTTATGAGCTATCTCTCCAGCCCCCTGGTTCCCCTTCTTATAAGGGCACTAATCTTATCCTGAAGGTCTCATCCTTATGCCTTCATCTAAACCTAATTATCTCCCCCAACATTCCATCTCCAAATACTAGCACAATGAAGGTTAAGGTTCAATATATTAAATTTGGAAAAATACAATCAGTTCCATCCATAGCATATGTCAACTAATCCTTAAATACCCAACTCAAATGTTAACTCCTTTCCCCAAATGAAGTTAGTTGCTCTATCATCTATACTAGAATTTATTACATTCTATATTGATTAATTCTATTATGATACTGCCAATTCCTGTAGGGTAGTGTGCTTCTGTCAGATTCTTCCTTGTGTACTGTCAGCATGGAGTAGACAGTATTTTGCAGACAATATCAATTTTCTGACTGAAACATTGGAGTTTTAGAGTAATGAAAAAAATATACTCAAAAAATTATAATGCTTTGTTCTATCTTGCTGTCTGTTGCTGTGATAAAACACTAACCAAAAGCAAGTTGAGGAGGAAAGGGTTTATTTTAGCTTATGGTACAATCCATCACTGAGGGAAACCAGGACAGCAACTTAAGGCAGGAACCTGGAGGTAGGACCTGAAGCAGAGACCATGGAGGAATGTTGCTTATTGGATTGCTTGCTCTGGTCTGCTCAATCACCCCTTTAACATAGCCCAGGCCCACTTGCCCAAGGATGGCACTACCTGCAGTGGGCTAGGCCCTGCTATATCAATTAGCAATTAGGAAAATGCTTCATAGATATGGCCACAAGCTAATCCCATGGAAGTAATTCCTCGATCCCTCTTACTAGGTGACTCTAGTTTGTGTCAAGTTGACAAAAACTAATCGGCACATGCTTTTCTTTACTTGCAAGTCACGCATTGTAATAAAACCTCTCCTTTACCTCTATCTCCAGCCTCTGAATTCATAATTTACTTATTTATGACAACATCAATCTAAAATTTTCTATGATCACTAATTTCTCTGGAGTTACTGTGCAGAGTCTATCAACCAGTGCTAGATTATAAGCATTTAATTCATGAATTGCAGACACTTTTACATAAAGAGTAGGCTGAACACATTTTCACCAGAGTAATAAATAACTTCAGATGCCCTTGTGAGAAACTCAGTCATGGGGATCATCTATTAATTTTCTCTTCTGAATGTATTTCCACACTGAGAAAGTGTTACCAATCATTATTTTATGTTACCACAGTAGAGAAGCTTTAATCTTTTATACAACAATTCCCTGGTTATAGCAGCCATGTGATCAGTCAGCACTGTATTTATTCTAAATCTGTCATAATGCTTAAAACATACTGCTTGTATTCAAAGTCCACTATCTGCTTATTTCCAGGAGGTTAAATAACTTAATCATGGTCAAGAGCCAGCTGACACCAAAGATCTGGGACCAATCCCCAAATAGTCCCAATGCAAGTATGTAATGCATTCAGATATGTTCATGCCTAGATCATAAGAGTTCATGAAATTACCAAGATAACTGATGTTAAAAAACAAATCACATGATCAAAATCATTACATATGCTAATTACATTACCTGACTTCACTTGAATTAGTGTTGTATATCTATTAATAAATATTCAGTGCAATATTTCAAAGTTTAGGCTACTGTTTACAAGTGGGGGAACTAATGGGCAGCAATGATGATAAATGGTAGAATAAAAAAAGTCATAAAAGTATAAAATATATCTGAAATTTTATAGAATTTAAAAAGACAGCTGTGGCTGTGGCTCAGTGGTTAAGAACACTAGCTGATCTTGCAGAGGACCTGGGTTCAATTCCCAGCATCTATGTAGTGGCTAACAACCATCTGTGACTCCAGTTCCTGGGGTTCAGACACCCTCTTCTGGCCTCTGCAGGCACTGCACACACATGGTGCAGTTACATGCATCCAGGCAACACACTCATACACATAAAATAAGTAGTCATGGCTACTGTATTTATATATCAGAAGTACAAAAGCGAGATTTAAATCTGCTTTGTTTGGGCCTAAGAGTTAGAAGGGGGTAGATGTTAAAGGGGGGAAATCCCACTCACTCAACATAAAAAAATAATTGAAAAAATGTTGGATATAAAAATATTTCTATGACAATAAACCATATGTTTAATTTTTATGTGAAGAATGGTGTCATGATGACATTAATGAGGAGTAGTTTCCCTCAAAAGGAATCCTATAGGTGTGGGTTTGTAGTTCAGTGGCATAACGCTCTCCTATTACGTAAGGCCCTAGGTTCCTCTCAACATCACCAAAAAAGAAAAAAAAAAGAAAAAAGTAAAAAAAAATGTAATCCTGAGTTACTTACATCATTGCTTAAATGCAAGCAAACAATTGTTTATGCTGCCCATTTTGAAGGAAGATCTATCATCTGTATATTAAATGTTTATACAATGGCAGGGACCTCAGGAAGAAGCTCCTGCCACAGTCCAAATCAGAAAGGCTAGTGTAAGATAATGAGCCAGACAGGAAAAGACTTTATAATTATGCCAATCAATTACAATGCTACTATCTTCTATGACAGTACTTGTAAGATGAAACAGGTGTGTTTTCATTAAGATAACCGAATTATTATTATTTCTTTACTTTAACCTATTTTAAAACCATATTGAAATAGACTACAAACATGCTCAAAACAAAATTTTTCTTCCTCAGAAAGGCTATCTTATGGATAGACACAGTGGCACATGCCCATACTCCCAGCACTTAAGAAGCTGAGGCAGAAACATCACAAATTTGAGGCCAACCTGGACTACACAGTGAGATCCTCCTTAAAAAAGTAGTAAAACAAGCCGGGCATGGTGGCGCACGCCTTTAATTCCAGCACTCTGGAGGCAGAGGTAGGCCATCTCTGAGACTTCAAGGCCAGCCTGGCCTACATAGTGAGTTCCAGGCTAATATGGCTACATAGTGAGACCCTGTCTCAAAAAAAACAAAACAGAAAACAATACCATCTCCTCCTCATTCAGCAGTTGCTTCACTACTTTTTCTATCTGCACTCTTTCTCAACTGTAGTCTAAGTTCACACTAAGATTTTCATAATAAATAAATTAAGTGTAATTATATCTTTTCTACGTCTTCCATGTGTTTCCTGGCTGTCTATAGGATAAACCCAATGCTTTAGTAAGGTATAAAGACCTCAGAAATGTGGCCTCAAACTCTCTCCCAAGCATCAGCCCTAATGACTGCTTCCCAAGAAACCTATGCTACAACTGCACAGAGGATCTCGTCAGCCTAACCATTGCATAAGGTTTCTTGGTTTCTGCTTGATTTTGCACTTTTGGGGGAGGGGATCTTTGATCATAGGGTCTCACTTTGTGGTGTAGCCTGGGCTAGAGCTCTCTCTATGTAGACCAGGGTTGCCTCAGACTTCTGGCAATCCTGGTTCTGCATTTCAAGTGCTGGGATTGAAGGTATATGCCATCACAAGTGGCTGCCTATGTTTTTAAGCCTTGAGTCTTAAACAATTCACATGGCAATCTGTTAAATATCAGTGCCTAGGAAAGATGTTCACAAATGTCACTTAATTAATCTTTAGTAAATAAACCTTTTCCTCAGTATCTTTTCTCTGCAAACCATTGTGACAATTTTATGTGTCAACTTGACTGGGCTAAGAGAGGCCCAAGCAGCTTGTGAAATGTTATTTTTGGGAGTCTCTGAAGATGCTTCCAGGAGAGGCTAGCTTTTGAGTTAGTGAGCTAAGTAAAGAAGAGCTACTCTTACCATCGTATGGTAAGTGTGGCCTAATGGAAATATAATGAACATATTTATAGGAAAATGCTGTTGAGTCCAGGAAATAGGAAGCTAGTTGGTATATTCCATTGTCCCATAAAACATAAAAAAAGGAGGGCTGGAGATATGGCTCAGTGGTAGAGCACTGGCTGCTCTTTGAGAGGACCAGGGTTAGAGTCCCAGTACCCATGTGGCAGCTAACAACCAGTCTGTAACTCCAGTTCCAGAAGATATGACACCATCTCTGGCCTCTGCAGGCATTGCACTATACAGGTACATATACATAAATGTTGGCAAAACAACTCACACACATAAATAAAAATATATGACAAAAAATTTTAAAAATATTTTATTTGTTATTTTTTAATGTGTATGAGTGTATTGCTTGCATGTAAGTGAGTGCACCCATGTCATGCAATTCCGTGGAGGTCAGAGGAGGGCTTCGGATTCCCCTGGACCTGGAGTTAGGGATGGTTTGTACCTGCCATGTGGGTGCTGGGAATCAAACCTGCATCCTCTGCAAGAGCAGGCAGTGCTCTTAACCGCTGAGCCATCTCTCCAGCCCTCACAAAAATATTTTTAAAAAGAAAAAGATGCTGACACATAAACAGGACCTTA
>NW_008356258.1:850051-854685 GCF_000622305.1 Nannospalax galili
GGGTTCATAGCCGCCATGTGGGTGCTGGGAATCGAACCCAGGTCCTCTGCAAGAGAAGTCAGTGCTCTTAACCACTGAGCCATCTCTCCAGCCCAGGAGTCCTTACTTTTGCTCTCAGAGTTTCTAATATGCTGTGAGGAAAAATATTTTTACTTTCTTTCTTAATGGTACTAAGGACTGAATTCAGCCTTGCACATGCTAGTTAAATGCTCTAACACTGAGCTCTACCCCAAGTACTCTTCTTACTTTTAATGTTGAGACAGGGTCTCACTAAATTGGTTAGACTGGTCTTAAATTCACTCTGTAACTCTGGCATGCCCTGAGTTATGATCTTCCTGCCTTAGTCTCCTGAATAGCTGGGATTATAAGCCTGTACGATCAAGTCCAGGTAATAATTTTGCCTTCATTTGAAAATATTTATCCTGATTAGTATAAAACATACTATATATGAAAAATGATTTTGTACTTTTGAATAATTAATATATATTTCCTAAGTAATATAGGGAAATGTTAATTCAGAGGCATACATGATAGGGGAACTCTTATAGCTTAATCATTTAGTTTTTCAAAATCATTTTTGAAAATTCTAAAATGCTCTGCCAAGTATCTTAAGAATTTAAAATATAGGGCTAGAGAGTTGGCTCATTGGTTAAGAGTGCTGGCTGCTCTTGCAGAGGACCTGGGTTCGATTCACAGCACCCATATGGTGGTTAACATTCATTTATAACTCCAGTGCCAGGGGATCCAACACCCTCTTCTGACCTCCACAAGCATTGTACAACATGGGTGCATCTACCTACATGCAGGAAATACACCCATATGTATAAAATTTTTTTTAAAAAAGTTTAAAATATAGAACTTTAAATCGTTATAGAATTCCTGCTTCTTAACTTTAATAAACTTATTCTTTATAATATACCTTATAATTTTTGTCTCTATTTTATGCATCAATCAACTATTTAACTAGAAATGGCTTGTATTTTAGTGAAATATCACACTTACCGTCACAGACCATTATGTGTCACTTCATCAGTCTCACTGCTTGTGATGACTTCACACCAACAGATTCATGCTCAGGTATAACAGACACACCAAAGGATAAATTCTTCACTAAATCTTCAGAACTTCCAATTTAGAAAGTATCTGTTTTATGAGCAATAATATAACTTATAGAAAGAAGCTATTTATATGGTCCTGTGGTGACAAGCAGGCATCCAGACAGAAACATTAAGTAATCTGCTGCAGAGATTCAGACTGCATTTCTCCCAGGAATGGGGACCATAAATTATGTCATTTTATTATTATGTATCAATTTTTGGTTTACAGTATAACTTAAATAAACTATAATATAGCTTAATGAATACTAACATTGAGGAGATACTTTTTTTGGGGGGGAGTCTTTTTGAGACAGGGTCCCCCCGTAGCCCCAGCTGGCCTGGAACTCCCTATGTAGACCAGGCTGGCCTCAAACTCACAGAGAGTCACCTGCCTCTGCCTCCTCAGTGCTGGGATCAAAGGCATGCGCCACCATGCCCAGAATTCAAACAGCCTTTAAAAAATAGTATCTTGCCAGGCATGGTGGTGCATGATTTTAATCCCAGCACTCAAGAGGCAGAAGCAGTCAGATCTCAAGGCCAGGCTGGTCTAAATAGTGAGTTCCAGGTCAGCTGGAGCTATTTGAAAGCACTTTTTGAGAAAATAGGCAATTAAGTGAGCACTGTAGGTTGAGTTATGCTCACTCCAACGTGACTCCATGTGTTGCAGTCTTAACCTCTAATAACTCTGAATATGACCTTACTAGGAGATAGATTATTTGCAGGGAGTAATCAGGTTAAAATGTGGCTCTAATACAACCTGACTTGTATCCTTATGAAATGACAGAGCCCAGCATGGTGGCACACACCTTTGATCCCAGTACTTTGGAGGCAGAGTTCCAGGCCAGTTGGAGCTACAGGGGAACCCTGTCTCAAAAAGACAAAGATAAACAAACAAACAAGGGCAGGAAGGCATCTTGTCCCTGGCCCTTCCTGTCTCTCTTTGCTTCCTGGATGCCATGAGATAAGCAGGCTCTGCCATATGCTCCTGACACCATGACAGCCTGCCTTCTCTCAGACCCAGACATGCACATGGGGAGAAAGGGATGGAAATACTGAAGGTAACACTTCCCTGTAGCTTGAACAGGGAGCAAGACCCTGTGGATGCCTTGATCTTAGACTTAGGACTTCAGAGCTGTGAGACTACATTATTTCTGTTATTTAAGTCACCTAGTTTGCAGTACCTTGTTATGGAAATCCAAAGAAACCAATACAAAGGGTTATAGGGAAAGGAGCCTCCAAGAAGTTGTGTAACAGTTAAAAGTAATTACACACAGGATCCTGTAATGGTGGGCAAAAATTATATAAAGGGAATTATTTGCTCAACTGATAAACTGTATATGGAGCAGATCAGACAGATGTATTTTATCAATGTAAATTTAAGAAATGGATAACAAAGCTGTAGTCATGTAAGAGACTGTCATTATTCCTAGTAGATGCATACTAAAATATTTAGGGGTACAAGACCATGAAGCACATAACTTATACTTATGGGATTTTATTAAAAAATTATGTGTGTATATATTTATATACATATTCTGGATATATATGTAAGAAGAAAAAGGAAGTAGGAAGGGAGGGAGGGAGGAAACAAATTAAGAAAGGGGTTAAAATGTGAACAATACTGGACCTTAGTGAAGTATATGAGTATCTGCTATAGCTTAAATATGAATGCCCACCCCATGTGTGGACCCCACTGGTGGTGCTATTTTGGGAGGTGCTAGAAACTTTAGGAGGTGTGGCCAAGAAGAAAGAAGGTCCCCCAGAGCACGGTTTGAAGACATCTTGTCCCTAGCCCATTCCTGTCTCTCTTTGCTTCCTTGAAGACATGAAATAATC
Organism: Nannospalax galili; assembly: GCF_000622305.1. NCBI lineage: Eukaryota > Metazoa > Chordata > Mammalia > Rodentia > Spalacidae > Nannospalax > Nannospalax galili. The sequence goes on from NW_008356258.1 coordinate 852,985, forward strand.
AGGCTCTGCCATATGCTTCTGCCACCATGACAGTCTGCCTCCTTTCAGACCCAAAGCAATGAACTCAACCAACTTTGTGCTGAAGCATCTGAAATTGCAGAGCCAATTAAACCCTTCCTCTTTTAAACTGTTCTGATCAGGTGCTTCTCATAGCTATGAAAAGTCTGACTAACATAGAATTCTATGTGTTATTTTTATATTTCTAATTTTTGTAAATTTGAAAATATTCTCAAATAAGATATATTTAAAAGAACTTATTTTTAAAATAAGATCAATATTGGAAACAAAATATTTTAGTAGAACATAGATTTATAAAAATCAAAATATAAAACAAAACAATAAAAGGGGGGAGAAAAGATATGAAACACATTTATGAAGTGTTACAGAAATCCTAAATGTCTCAGAAAAATTTAAAAAGTAAGTTTCTATGTAAAATAAAAATCAAGATACTATAGTCGTGATATTTAATAGAAGACACCATAGCAGTAATGCAATCTGTGCTTAAGAGAATGGATTAGAGATCCTTTTTGGAGTCACAGGCATAATTGGGTATTCACACTACTGTGTGTACCACTGTGTGTCCTGTGCCTCCCTAAAACCTTATTAAAACTGTGGCACATTTCCTGTTGTATGTTGTTACACACACACAAAAAAAGATAACCGGGAATGACCTCTCGGCCCAGAACCACCACTGCTTCCTGATCCCTTGCAACCAACCAGACGAACCCAGTTCCTTCTCAAGGTCCCCAGGAGCTCTCTGTGCCTGGTCCTGCCCTAACCTCCCTCTGCTTCCCGGGTAGGGCAGGCCTCTCTCCCAGGTAAGTCCTTCGCGCCCTATGTGCCTTGACTGCCTCAACCTCATTCACCCTCTCATCTCCTCAACCCATCTCTCCTCCTAGCCTGGGTATTGTCCCATTCTATGTCTTGGCACCCCAGACACCGGGAGAACCACGACTGCTTCCTGATCCTTTGCATCTACACCAACCCAGTTCCTTCTAGGGGTCCCCAGGAGCCCTCTGGGCCTGGTACCGCCCTCACTTCCCTCTGCTTCCCTGGGAAGCAAAACCCACCAGCCTCTTTCCTGGACACCTGGACTGACCAATCGGTTTCCTGATCCTTTGCATCCAGACCAACCCAGTTCCTCAGGGAAGTACCCAGGAACCCTTGGGGCCGCTTCCTGCCCCCATCTCCCTTTGCATCTCTGGGTGGCATGGCCACCAGCTGCCTGAGACCAGCATCTTCCATGGGCCTGGCTCCCAGGCCAGTGCAACCCCCAAATTCCTGAGGACAACATCTTTCCTTGAGGGATCCACACCTTAGGAGAAAGCCTAAGAGCATCTGATCCTCATCTGACTTGGGCCTCTGTGGGAATTCCTGAAGACTAAAGCAATCTGGCCACTCCAATATAAAATCAAAAGAGAGAACCGGAAGCTTAGAGGATCCAGCTTTTCATGCCCAAAAAGTAAACCACAAAGGTATATAAAGTTTACAAAAAGAAGCAGACCTAAAATGAAGGCTTGAGTCTCACACAAGAATCAGAAACTACAAAAGAAATTCACATGTCAAAATTACAGAGAATAATAACAAGAAAAACCAAAATAACATATACCCAACTATTGGCATAGTCATCTAGAGGCATATAATAAAAACCCCCTGGAGATAATGCAGGACATGGAACTCAAAAGAACAATTATAAACATG
>NW_008356258.1:854946-858541 GCF_000622305.1 Nannospalax galili
AAAGACTATGAAAAATTTTTAAAAATCCAAGAATGGAATATGCAGGAATTGTGTGACACCATTAAAAGGCCATACTTACAAATCATAGGCATAGTACAAGTAGAAGAATCCCAAGATGATGGCATGAACCAGATCCTCAACAGATTCGTAGAAGAAAATTTCCCCAAATTAAAGAAAGACATGCCCATACAAATACAAGAAGCATACAGAACACCAAACAGACAGGACCAGAAAAGGAACTCTCCATGGCACATCATAGAAAAAACACTACACCTACAAAACAAAGAGACAATACTGAAAGCTGCAAAAGAAAAACAAGTCACTTATAAAGGAAAACCCATTAGGATTACAAGTGACTTTTCAGTGCAAACTATGAAGGCCAGAAGAGGCTGGACCAAAGTATCCCGGTTTTAAATGAACACAGATGACAACCCAGATTATTATACCCAGCCAAAATGTCTATTACAGTCAAAGGGGAAAGAAAAATCTTCCATGACATAAATAGGCTGAAGGAACTCGTGTCGAAAAGACCAGTCCTTTAGAGAGTTCTGGAAGCAATATAAAGAGCGGAAGAAAGGAATGACTATACCCAAGGGGTTGTGGAAAGAAATTCAATGAAAGTATAACTGTGGAAAAGTAGAGCTATATCAAGAATGTGAACAGAAATAAAAATGGCAGGATTCAATACACATCTTTCATTAGTAACTTTAAATATTAATGGACTGAACTCCCCATTCAAAAGACACAAACTAGGTGAACGGATTAAGAAACAAAACCCATCTTTTTGTTGCCTACAAGAAAATCATCTCACTTTCAAGGACAGGCACTATCTTAAGGTGAAAGGATGGAAAAAAATATACTAAGTGAATGCTACTAAGAAAAAAAAGCAGGCATTGCAATTCTAATATCCAACAAAATAAACTTTAAACTAAAACCAATCAGAAGAGATAAAGAGGGCCACTTCAGCCAGGGCATGGTGGCACACACCTTAAATCCCAGCACTTGGGAGGCAGAGGCAGGCAGATCTCTGTGAGTTCAAGGTCAGCCTGGATTATATACTGAGTTCCAGGACAGATGGGGCTACAGGGAGACCCTGGCTCAAAAAGACAGGGAAAACAACAACAACAAAAACAACAACAAAACAGGCCACTTCATTCTGATCAAAGGAACAATAAACCAAGAAGATATTACAATCATTAACACATATTCACCAAACTCTGGTGCATCCAATTTCATAAAAACAATACTACAGGACTTTAAGACACAGATTAATCCCAACTCATTAATAGTAGGGGACTTCAATACCCCACTGTCTCCATTAGATAGATCAACAGGGCAGAGAGTTAACAGAGAGACATCTGAATTAAACAGTACCACAGATCAAATGGACTTAACAGACATCTACCAAGTATTCCACCCAAGCACCAAAGGACATACTTTCTACTCAGCGCTCCATGAAACCTTCTCAAAATCGACCATAACACAAAAAGAAACCTCAACAAATACAAAAAGATTGAAATAATTACATGCATTCTATCAGAACACAATGCAATAAAGCTTAAAATCAACACCGGAAGAAGCCCTAGTCACCACATGAACACTTGGAGATTAAACAACACATTCCTGAATGCTCAATGGGTCAAAAGAGAAATTAAGAAAGAAATAAAAGTATTCCTGGAACTAAATGAAAAGGACAATACAACACAACAAAACCTCTGGGACACACCAAAAGCTGTCCTTAGGGGAAAGTTTATACCTAAAGTGCCTACATTAAAAATTCAGAAAGTACACAAATAAATGACTTAATATTACAACTCAAGAGACTTGAAAAGCAACAAAAAATGAAACCCAAACACAGCAGACAAAAAGTAATAACAAAAATCAGGGCAGAAATTAAAGAAAACAATACAAAGAATCAAGGAATCCAAGAGCTGGTTCTTTGAAAAGATAAAGAAGATTGACAGACCTCTAGCCCAGTTAACCAAAAGAAAGAGCACCTCCAAATCAACAAAATCAGAGATGAAAGGGGAAACATCACAACAGACACCAGAAAGATACAGAACATTATAAGGGAATACTTTAAAAACCTATATGCTACTAAATTTGAAAACCTAAAAGAAATGGATGGATATCTAAAGGCATGGGAGCCATCAAAACTAAACCAAGAGAGATTAACAGCTTTATCAGACCCATAACACAAAAAGAAATTGAAACAGTAATAAAAAACCTCCCGACTTAAAAAAGCCCAGGACCAGATGGATTTACAGCAGAATTCTATTAGACATTTAAAGAAGATCTACATCCAATACTGCTTACTTTATTCAAAAAGATAGATATGGAGGGAGAATTTCCAAATTCTTTTTATGAAGCAAGCATCACTCTAATACCAAAGGCAGGTAAAGATACAACCAAAAAAGAAAACTATAGACCCATATTCTTAATGAACAAAAATGCAAAAATTGTCAACAAGATACTTGCAAACTGCATACAGACACACGTCAAAAAGATCATCCACCATGATCAAGTTGGCTTTCTCCCAGAGATGCAGGGATGGTTCAATATATGCAAGCCAATAAATGTCATAAATCACAGAAATGGGCTCAAAGACATGAACCACATGATTACCTCAATAGATGCAGAGAAGGCCTTTGAGAAAATTCAACATGCATTTATGTTCAAAGTCCTAGAGAGAACTGGACTGGAGGGAACATAACCTCAACATAATTAAAGCCATATATAACAAACCCACGTACAACAACATTCTAAATGGAGAAAACCAGAAGCATTCCCATTGAAATCAGGAACCAGACAAGGCTGTCCACTACCTCCACTTCCCTTTAACATAGCGCTTGAAACTCTTTCAAGAGCAATAAGACAAGAGCAGGAAATTAAAGGAGTAATAATTGGAAGAGATCAAATTATCCCTTTTTGAAGATGATATGATATTATATCTAAGAAATGTCAAAAATTCCACCAGAAAACTCCTAGAAATTGTTACTACATTCAGTACAGTGGCAGGTTACAAAATTAATCTACAAAAGTCTGTGGCCTTTCTATATACCAATAACAAGCAATCAGAGAAAGAGCACATGGAAACACTCCCGTTCACAATAGCTGCAAAAAAGATAAAATATCTTGGAATAAACGTGACCAAAGACATCAAAGACCTCTACAATGAAAATTTTAAATCTTTAAAGAAAGAGATTGAGGAAGACATCAGAAGATGGAAGGACCTCCCATGCTCATGGAATGGAAGAATTAATATTGTGAAAATGACCATCCTACCAAAAGCCATTTATAGATTCAACACAATGCCAATCAAAATCCCCATGACATTTTTCACAGAATTGGAAAAAAACAAATACTAAGATTCATATGGAAGCACAAAAGACCTCAGATAGCCAAAATAACCCTGAGCACTAAGACCAATGCTGGGGAGATTACTATACCAGATTTTAAACTTTATTACAGAGCTATAGTCATAAAAACAACATGGTGCTGGCACAAAAATAGACCTGTAGGTCAATGGAACAAAATTGAAGACCTAAATATGAGCACATGCAATTTCAGCCACCTGATATTTGACAAAGGGGCC
>NW_008356258.1:858599-865814 GCF_000622305.1 Nannospalax galili
CACCTGTAGAAGAATGAAACTAAACCCCTATCTTTCACCCTGCACAAAAGTCAATTCCAAATGGATCAAAGACCTCAAAGTAAAGCCGGAAACTCTGAAACTATCAGAAGAAAACATTGGGAATAACCTACAAGACTTAGGCATAGGAAAGGATTATCTAAACCGGATATCAATTGCTCAGGAAACAAGGGCAAGAATCAACAAAGGGATCTCATTAAACTAAAAAACTTCTGTACATCAAAGGAGGCAACCAGAGAAGTGAAGAGAAAACCCACAGAATGGGAGAAAATCTTCACCAGCGACACATCTGACAGAGGTTTAACATCCAGAATATATAACGAACTCAAAAAACAGAGAATCAAGACAGGAAGTAACCCAATTAGAAGATGGGCTAAGGAGCTGAACAGAGAGTTCTCAAAAGAAGAAGTAAAGATGGCTAAGAAGCATCTTAAAAGATGTTCAACATCACTAATAATTAGGGAAATACAAATTTAAAACCACTTTAAGATTTCCTCTTAACCCTAGTCCGACTGACTAAGATTAAGAGAACAAATGTTACCAAATGTTGGAGAGGATGTGGGGAAAGGGAACACTCATTCATTGCTGGTGGGGCTGCAAATTTCTTCAACTTCTATGGAAAGCAGTGTGGAGAACTCTTAAAAAATTACAAATTAACCTACCATTTGACCCAGTTATACCACTCCTTGGCATATACCCAAAGAACTCATCCTATTGAAGAGACACATGTACAACCATTTTTGTTGCTGCTCTTTTCACAATAGCTATGAGATGGAAGCAAGCTAAGTGTCCCTCAATTGATGAGTGGATAATGAAAATGTGGTTCATTTATACGACGGAGTCTTACTCAGCAGTAAAGAAAGATGAAATCATGAAATTTGCAGGTAAATGGATGGAACTAGAAACTATTATAGTAAGTGAAGTAACACAGACTCAGAAAAAATATCGGTGTATGTTCTCCCTCATATGTGGATCCTAGAACCAAACCCTGATAAGTGAGTATGTATCCAGACATAACTACAGGAACCAGGATAATGGAAAGGAAACAGGGAGGTAAAGGAAAAGAAAGAACCTGAAAGAGAAGAACAGTAGGAAACGTGTTAATAAGGGCGATATGGATAAAAACTGGGTTAGTTTAAGGGAGGGGGGAGGGAAGGGTATACAAGGAACCTAGGGGATAAAGGGAAAGAAGTGGCCATGGTGGCCAAAGGGAATCCCAGATAGTAACCCAGCATAGAATTGGGGGGAAATGGGGACACCTTAACTGGGGAAACCATGATGGAGGGGTGAGACAATGTGAGAGATAAATAATGCCTAGCTAGTTTTAAAAACCAGAGGGAACCATATTAGTCCAACAACCTACTGACAAATTATACATACCAGATCAAGAAATAATATCCTAGGCACGGTTTACTGAGAACAATTGGTCTTTGTCCAAGATTTATCTACATGGCACACAGTAATTAAAAGTACCAGACTGGTAGAACTAACCTTCTTGGATGTTTAACAGACATACTTTGAAGCCTATACTAATTTGGTTAGAGGGACATAAAGGACACTTTTTGCTCCTTGCCCTCTTAGGTCAACTAGTTCCAGGGGACTATGAGCATCTCTCAAAATGTCCTGTAATTGTGGTGGGTCACCTGCCCTCTTGATCAAGGAGGCTGAGGAGACCCCACAAGATGGACTTGTATCAGTGTCCAGTTTACAAAGAGCAGGGTCAACACAGAGGAATCATTTCCTCCATGCTTCCAAGCGAAGCCAGCCATGGTCCAGCTGACCTTTTACTTATCTTCACATATGTGTAACTGGTAAAAGAAAAGCAAAGTATAACCAAAGACTAAAGGGGTCAATATAATTTCTTAAGAGTCCATATGCATAGCTAAAGGCTACATAACAAGCAACAAAGCCAGACAGGTGATACCTTCTTTTGAGTTGTTGGCCAGGGTGACCAAAGGGATTCCCAGATAGTAACCCTGCATAGAACTGGGAAAATAAGCAGCAGACCCCAATTTTATCTAAGGAATATTGACAACTGATTGCTGCTAGATGAGGAACATCTGACCTTTGTAAAACAAAGACCTCTAGATAGGCTGACTAGATTCATCAGATGGACAAGTAGTGGGGAATGGCTGGGGTGCCAACAAGACAGCAGACAGTAGCAGGGATATCAGAGTATAAGGGCTCTAGTGGGGGGAGGGAGGCTATGGGAGGTTGCTATCTGGGAAGTGGGTGTATAGTTGAATAAGATGGTTTGGGATGTTCTGTGTGATAACACACACACACACACACATACACACACACAAAATCAACAAACTAAAACAATGAATTATATTTGAGGAGGAAGCATAAAAATTTACATCATGTTAATTAGTAGAGGTGATAAACATTACTGTTGAAATCTACCTGATGACCTTATAGACATACACAGATGCCAAGGATCTGAGTCCAACTGATTATGACTAGTAATAATCAGATACATACAGATTAGAGACACATGTGCCAACAGCTCAGTGTTATTAGCAAAAATAGAGTCTTTCTGTAAGAAACAGTATATTTTAAAATGAAATGGAGATCTTTTTTAAAGGTTAAAAACTCATTCAATTTTATGTCTTACAGGGCTTATACTGAGTTCAATATTGTATAACTATTAATTCAACAGCAAACCTAAAAATTTTATAGCCACTTTTGAAAGAGATGTATATTTACTCTGGAAACTGTTATTGAGCATGTTAAAGCTGTAATGAAATGCTTCTTCTAAAAAATTTTTTTTAAATATTAAGGAAAAGATTAGACTATGTACCTTGTATAGAAAGTATCTCAGCATTCACTTGGAATACCTGTTAATTGTGTGGGGGGAAATGGTGTGTCTTTTCATTTGCATAAAATATCCTCACCACTAGTTATTGTTTCCTGGCATTGAAAATGTTTTGACATGCATCCTGAGGGTTTTTCATTTTCTAGTGATAATTCTAAAATATAGACCAAAAGGAATCAATCAGACTATTAAAAATTAAGTCATCACAGGGATCTTATCCCATCCAATTGGCACACAACTTATCTTGGCGGAATTAATGCATCTCAACTCTCACCAGAGAAGTTTCCTTATGCAACAGATAGTGATTCACACAGAAACCCACAATTTGTCAACATGTGGAGAACAAGAAGCTGTAGAGTACTTATCTCTGAATAAGACACCTATATCAAATTTCTGACCCCCAAGGCTCAGGGGTCATTGTGGAAGAGGGGGCAAAAAGATTCTAAGATCCAGAGGTCGTAAATGACCACAAGGAAACAGAGTTTTCCAGACAGCTGGTCAGTTACTCATATGAATTAACATTAATGGTGACAGCATATACTAATCCCATGCAAGCTCAAACCAGAATAAAAATTCCAGCAGGACATGAGGATGTGAGTGAGAAGCTTCAACCACACCTAAGGGAATTGTGGCAACAGACGGTTGCTGGGAGGGGCAGAGACAGTCTCTTTCAAGCATGGGACTCTTGGTAGGTCAACCAGGCTCCTGTGGATGTACCTATAGTGAAGGACATTTGGGTACACAAATTAGACTCTATAGGCCTTATTACACACACACACACACACACACACACACGCACGCACGCACGCACGCACTAAAGTACGTTAAATTGGGTGAGGTGAGCAATGAGGGAAGGGTGGATGGAGGAGGGGATCCAAATACCAACTTGTATGAAAGTTGCAAAAATTCAGTTAAAAAATAAAGTCGTGCTGGCAAAGCAAAGCATGGGGAAATCCTCTTTCCTTTTTTGAAACAGTCATTCTCTGGTTACCACACATAAGGAAATTTGCCAGTATACACAAAATTCTTTGTTGGAAAAAATTTGTTGGATATACACCAACTACGGGTGAATCAAACAGATATATAATACCACAGTAAGCCATTGTTTAATGGGTGGCCCTGTGAAGAGCTGCATGAAAGCATCCAGAGTAGAACCAAACCACAGCAGACACTGCTTTCCAGGCAAACTGCTGCAGGTGACATGGCCCAGTGCCAGGCATAGAGGCAGCAGGCTGATGTGATTGGCTGGGGCGACTGGAAGCAACTTCTCCCTGGCCCCACAGAGCACCACTGGAAGTGATAGGAGATGCAGGCTGGGAAGAAGCCTTCGTCGGTGCATTCAGCTTGCTGTCTCACATTGGGAGCCTGTTAATCTCACCACTCATATCCAACCATTATCATCAGGCCCTGGCAGGAATGATACTTCCAGCTGGACTTGGCAGCACACCCCTGTGATAATTCACAGCGAGGTTAAGAGCCGAAGAGTAAACCGGGACTTTCTATGCTTTGCTCTTCATTATTCAAAGTATCTCCCCCCTTCCACTTCCTCTTCTTCTTTTATACTTTAACCTCCAGAGAATGTCACATGCTCTCTCAACCAGCCCTAAATTAGAACAAACAAGGTTTTATTTCTTCTTCCTGATGTCATTACATTATTTAAAAAACTTAAATGAATAAATAAAAACTGTACTGAAATGACTTAGAGCAGTCAGCTGATAAGAAGCTTACAGAAAGAATATAAGGACCAGGGAAGCACAGAAAATAAACTATTCACAATGTGTCCTCAACAGACCTAGAAAATAGTGGTCTCTACCACATAAGTATGATTTCTGATTTAGGAAGCCAATATCATCTCTGTACTGGAAATAGAGGCTTCAGGTTAATATGGCCACTAAGATCCTTCAAATTTTCAGCTAGGTGTGATAGCCCATACCTGTAGTCCCAGCTATTCAAGAGGCTGAGACAGGAGGGTCATTTAAGTCTGGAAACACAGCAAGACCATATCTCAAAAAAACATTTCAAATTAAAAAAATTGGTAGACTAGAGTTATCTAATAGTAAAGATGATGATGAAGAGATAAAAAGCCTAAGGACTAAAGAACATAATTAACAAAGTGATAAACATGAATCCTACTGTGTCAACAACAGCACTAAATGTGAATGTAGTAAACATTTCAATCAAAAGGCATTCTGAATAAATAATATGCTATTTACAAAAGATACACTTTAGAATTGGAGCCTAAAGAGGTTAAAAGTTAAAATAAGCCAGGCATGGTGGTACATGCCTTTAATCCCAGCACTCAGGAGGCAGAGGCAGGTTGATCTCTGTGAGTTTGAGGCCAGCCTGGTCTACATAGTGAGTTCCAGGACAGCTGGGGCTACAGGGAGACCCTGTCTCAAAAAGACCAAAAAAAAGTTAAAATAAAACAAAGAAAAGCATAGATGCAGACAGCAATCATAAAATAACTAAAGTGGCTCTACTGATATCAGCCAAAATACAAAATAAATAAATAAATAAATAAATAAATAAATAAATAAATAAAATAAAATAAGTAAATAAAATAACTAAATAAAACACTGCAATGCCCCACGTCATAGAAATTCTAGAATGAGGTGGACAATTTAAGACAAAGTAGTGCTTAATTCACCAGGAAGATTCAACAGTTATGAACACATATGACACTGTAGTAGGCTGTAGGCTGAACATATTCTCCCTCCCTCAAAAGTATCAGGTCCTAATCCCTGAACCTGTAAATGTTGTTTTAAATAAGAAAGGAGATCCAATCCAGAACCGCAGGTAGTGACTCCCAGACCCATGCTGTCCTACTGGTTCCCTAGAAGCCACTCCAATCAAGAGTGACACTCCAGGACCACATGGAGTCTGACCTTGAAGAGTAGGTAGGGATTGCCCCCAGACCCTGTAGCTTGCCTGGTCCCCTGGTAGCCATCCCTACTGGCTACCTTTTATAGTGCTAGGAGATGCTATGCATACTCACTGAGGAGAAACATAATTGTAAATCTTACATACTTGTGAATAGTGGGAGCTACAATAATGACTGGCTGGCAAAATATGCCTACTGGTGCAATAGTGGCATCAATATTATGGGAATAACCAACCACCCTCTGGATTTAAGGCTTGTTTGATAAGATGGAACCATACCTATCACTGTTGTTGGCCCCTAGAGGAGAATCTACTAAATTGTAGGTTGTACTAAGGGGACACAGTATCAAAATGACTCCTAATGACTTGCTGTTATACCCATAGATTAATGTATCTCTTAACCTTTATTAAAGAGGCTTCTTGTAGTAGGAGGGAACTAACAAAGAGCCCCAACTGGTCAACATGCAGAGAATAACAGACTGCAGAATACTCAGCCATAAATGAGACATCTCTACTACAACCCTCTCCCAAAGGCTCAGGGATTTCCTTGGAAGAAAGGATGGTGAAAAAAAAAAAAAAAAAACCTGAAAGAGCCAGAGGTGGTGGTTATCTATAAGGAAACAGTGTTTTCCAGATAGCAGGGCAGCTGCCTTTGTGAGCTCATAGTAGTTGTGTCAGCATACATAAGATCTGCTCAAGTCAGACAAAATCCCAGCATGGGGGTTGGGGCATGAAGTCCCACCACTAGCTGAGGGGCTTTTGGCATTTGATAGCTGCTGGGAGAGGAAGAGCTACTTTTCTTGATAGGTGTGACCCCCTGTAGGTCAACCACAATTCAGGGCACATCCCAAAGTATCTGAGCAGCACGCACTGGATTCGATGGGGCAAAAAGTTAAAATCATCTCACAAAGGAAAATTCACACACTATTCTTTGGGATTGATATTATTTCTCTTTAAAGATTTTGTGAAAATCACTACCATTTCCATCAGAGTGTGAACTTTCCTGTGGTGGGAGATCTGCAGTTAAACATCGGTATTACAAACTGTAGTCACCATGGCTGCTCAGGTTCTCAGCCATTAGTGTGGAAAATGGAAAGGCAACTAGAAAAGGAATAATATGAAGAAAGTTAGCATTTTAACTGTAAGAGATAGAAAAGGTTTGTCTACAAGAGGCAGGTTACTCATTGTCATTTCCCCATGTCTTCATAGGGTTCTTACTCTCAACATGATCATTTGAAAATTACATTTACTTTTTTAAAAAATTATGTATTTAATAAGCATATAATTAGAAGAAGCATTTCATGACAACAGCATTGACACAGTCAATAACAATATCCAGAGCTAAGATGCATCTCTTTCAAAATTGGCTGTACATTTTTAGGTTTACAGTTGAATTAACATAGTTATACAATATCGTACTCCGTATACACCCTATAAGACATAAAATCTAATGAGGTTTTAAACTTTAAAAAAGATCTCCATTTCATTATTAAAATACA
>NW_008356258.1:866177-871282 GCF_000622305.1 Nannospalax galili
TATTAAAGAGGAACACTCATCGACTGCTGGTGGGGCTGCAAACTGGTTCAACCCCTATGGAAAGCAGTGTGGAGAACTCTTAAAAAATTATAAATTAACCTACCATTTGACTCAGTTATACCACTCCTCGGAATATACTCAAAGAACTCATGCTATTGCAGAGAAACTTGTACATTCATGTTTGTTGCTGCTCTTTTCACAATAGCTAAGAGATGGAAGCAACCTAAGTGTCCCTCAATTGATGAGTGGATAATGAAAATGTGGTTCATTTATACGATGGAGTTTTACTCAGCAGTAAAGAAAGATGAAATCATGAAATTTGCAGGTAAATGGATGGAACTAGAAACTGTTATACTAAGTGAAGTAACACACACTCAGAAAAAAAATCGACATATGTTCTTTCTCATATGTGGATCCTAGAACCAGACTCTGATAAATAAGTATGCAACCAGACATAACTAAAGGAGCCAGGATAATGGAAAGGAAACATAGAGGTAAAGGAAAAGAAATAATCTGAAAGAGAAGAACAGTAGGAAACAGGCCTTAATAAGGGAGATATGGATAAAAATTGGATTAGTTTATGGGAGGAGGGAGGGAAGGGTATACAAGGAACCTAGGGGATAAAGGGAAAGAAGGAGCTCAAGAGAGGTAGGACTATAGGAGAAGGGTATTAGTAAGGGAGAAAGGGGGGAAATGGGGGCACCTTAAGTGGGAAAACCGTGATGGGAGGGTGAGACAATGCGAGAGATAAACAATGCCTACCTAATTTTGAAAACCAGAGAGAACCATATTACTTCTACAACCTACTGACAAATTATACATAGCAGGTCAAGAAATATATGTCTAGGTAAGGTTTATCTGAGAACTGGTCTTTGCCGAAGATTTATCTACATGACACACAGTAATTAAAAGTACCAGCACTGGTGGAACTAACCTTCTTGGGTGTTAAACAGACATACTTTGAGGTTTATAATAATTTGGTCAGAGGGACATAAAGGACACTTTTTGCTCCTTGCCCTCCTAGGTCGACTAGTTCCAGGGGACTATGAGCATCTCTCAAAATGTCCTATAATGGTGGTGGGTCACCTGTCCTCTTGATCAAGGAGGCCGAGGAGACCCCATCAGATGGACTTGAACCAGTGTTCAGTCTATCGAGAGGAGGGTCAACACAGAGGAATCACGTCCTCCATGCTTCCAAGCGAAGCCAACCATGGTCCAGTAGGACCTTTGACTTATCTTCACATAGGTGGAACTGGTAAAAGAAAAGAGCCAGGGGCTCCTCCCAAGCCCATGTGATCCCTGAGGAACAGATCCTCAAACGACCTTAAGAATAAAAACAAACTGGTTTGTCTGGACCAACTGTATGGCCTTAAACACCCAAAAGGAAAGTATAACCAATGATTAAAGGGGCCAATATAATTTCATAAGAGTCCATATGTATAGCTAAAGGCTACATAACAAGCAACAATGCCAGAAAGGTGATACCTTCTTTTGAGTTGTTGGCCAGGGTGGCCAAAGGGATTCCCAGATAGTAACCCAGCATAGAACTGGGAAATTGAATAGCAGACTCCAATCTTATCCAAAGGAATACTGACAACTGATCACCGCTAGATGAGGAACAGCTGATCTTCCTAAAACAAAGACTTCTAGATAGGCTGACTAGATTCACCAGATGGACAAGTAGTGGGGAATGGCTGGGGGTGCCGACAAGACAGCAGACAGCAGCAGGGATATCAGAGTATAAGGGCTCTAGTGAGGGGGGGGAGGCTATGGGAGGGTGCTACCTGGGAAGTGGGTGTATAAATTTAAAAAAAAGAAAAAAAATTCTTCAAAGCATAAAAATTTGCACCCTAATAATTAGTAGATGTGAAAAATATTACCATTGAAATCAAAAATAAAAAAAAAAAGAAAATTACATTTTCTATCCAAAGGAAAATGTTATCGAATTCATTCAGAAATATAAGATCTCTGTAGGTTTAAATTAAACAGATCTAAATTGTAGCAATGAATAGGGGGGGAAGGCTACTGAAGAAATAAAATCTATAATTTTTTCTATCAAAAAGTATATGAAAAGATAACGGCTCTTTCAATTTGCTTGTGTATCCTTGGATATAATAAAGAAATGATAAAACATCTATTCTGCTTTCCTTTAATGCCTCAAATAACTGATGATCCTATGACTATCAGGAATTAGTAGAGGAGACACAGCTATGGAAGACACACAGAAGTCAATATGATTCTGACTGCCAATCTCAAGACCATGCATCAACACCTCGCTGCCAGTGCTAGATTCCTGTCACATGGAGGCCTGGAGAAGAGCTCTACTTCAACAACTTAAGCTATCAAGGAGGAGGTAGTGGCTATGGCTCAGTCTCATAGTGCTAGTTCATAGATAGGTGCCCAATAAATACGTGCTATGTGGATCACTTGCTGCTTTTACAGTGCAAACAGGTTCTATATCCAGCAGCTAAACAAAATGATGCACACTGACAACCTTCAGAATAGTCCCTCTATCAGTGCTCTGAGTATGCTTTTCTTTGTCTCTTCTTCAACTTCAATTCTGAGGATTAAAAAAAGCACTATAATGTAGGCCCACCACTGATAAATGCTGAGCATTCTGAACTCACACGTTTTTACGTTATTTGAAAGCATGAAAGTCTGTTTCTCATTTACATTTCTAAGCATTATCTGGAATAATTATTCTTCCCAATTCAGGTAACAAAGACCAACCTCAGGGATATCATTAAAATTGTTTTTGTTTTACCCTGATTCGGCCTTTTCAGAACAGAGTGAATATAATTTAACTGATAGATTAAACTCAAGTGGCATTTTCTTTAAAATATAGACGATACTGTCTTCTGAATACAAGGCCATCACATAGCCAATTTACTAATCCTACATTTAGATCTTCATTAGTTACAAAAAGCACTGAGGATGAAATGTTAATTAAGACAGCAGTTGTAATCATTTGCTACAAAGCTAAATGCAGCATTACTGATTCACCAATAAACTAATACTCCTAAAAATATCCAATTCCCTTGAGTTAATATTTGAGTAAACAAATACTTAAAAAAGAAATGCTGGGTATCTTAAATTAAGTATGTCAGGTAATTAATTCTGTGATCCTCGGCTACCAACTGAGTATTATACAATCTGTTATTACCCACTGCCCTATAGATCATCTGTTCATAGTGCTGGCTTGTTCCAGAAGAGAGACAGCTGCAACACTATATCCCTGTTCAACCTGAGGACCATCTGACTTTAATTGTAACACACAGCTTGATGTGGCTCTGGCTACGAGAAGCCAAAGTATCGTCTGTAATAATCTGGAAAAGCAGAAACCTGCCAACAGAGGGCTGAAAACAGGGACTTGTGCTGTCTGGCTGCCTGACGGGCTGCAGGAAATATGATTAATGAGTAAGGTATAATGATATCAGGAACCCGATTAGCACCACAAAAAGGTCACAGATCAAAGTAGTATGCATTTCATGAGCTACAATTGTTGCATAAAATCTGTGGACTTGAAGAGGTAAACCAAAAGAGGATGGGGATAAAACCTTATGTGATAACATGCTAACAGCTATGTAAAATTCCACTAGCAATTTAGTCATTGATAGAAAGTTAATAGGAAATTATAAAATGCATCAACATGAGCTACAGGAAAGCTTTGTCCATTACAGATGTATAAAAGATATTAATGAATGAATAAATTATTAAATTCTTTCATAAAGACACATAAAATATCTTTTGTCATTATGAATTACAATAAGAGATAAATATTAAACTCTAAATTATGGTTGTATGTGATTTGCAGTAAATTTTTAGTTTTACCTGAGAATGCAAGCTATTTTGGAGCATCACATGTAAAAATATGAATGAAATTCATTGAAGTAAGAATAGAAATAATGGTAGGTAAACAGTGAGCTATATAGTAAATGTGTAACTAATACTACGAAATACTATTTTGTTATTATTTCATCATCATTTCTAAATTTAAAGCATGGGTAGCCCAAAGTAAATCCCACTGGTAAGTTACAAACTTGTTTTCCTTCATGTCCTTAGAAAATGTCTCCTAAGGGACGAAAGATGTAGCTCAGTTGTTAGAGAGACTAGCATGCGTGAGGCTGTAGACTGAACCCCCTGTACCCTATAAACCAAGCTGGGTGGTGCATGCTTGTATCTTAACATTCAAGAGGTGAAGACAAGGGGATCAGAAGTTCAAGGTCATCCTTGGCTACACAGAGTTCAAGGCCAGTGGGAGATACATAAGACCCCATCTCAAACGTAAACACATTAAAAACATACAACAGCAACAAAAAAATAAAATAGAAAAAAAGCTCTCCAAATAGACCTACATCTTCGGAGGTGAAAGCTGAAGAGCAAAGAGGGGAGATGCTCCTGTCAGCAGAGTGCTTACTTCTGGTTCAGTTAGTTTCTTAAATATGAATGAACATATTGGCAAAATTTAAAATACAATTTATTCAAACGTGTCTATCTTCTAGATGTCCTTTAAATTAAATAAAAAATCAACAAACCTACTTTTATTGTTAGTACTTATGGTAATGATTAGGAAAAAGCTAGTTTCCTTGAAACTTACATTTTTATTATTGCATGTTTGGGGGGAGGGTGTAGGAACAAACCTGGAACACCATGTTTGATAGACATATCCCTAGTGTGAAACCTAAAAATTTAAATAATATTTGAGAAAAAGTACTTCAAAAGAATGAAATAATTAGAAAATGGGTTTAATTTTTCTTAAAAATATACTCTCAAGAAAGGGGGAGTAAGGTACTTCATACTCTTCATGTATTATATGAATATTATTTCATACTTAATATTTACTTACAACTCTTTCTTCCTTGTTGGGGATGTAACCTAGGACATCATGCATGCTAGGCGAATGCAATTCCACTAAGCACCTACAGCCCCCTAAAATATTTTTTTTTAAATATTAGGAGCAAGGGTATTAGTAAGAAAGAAAGGGGGGGAAGTGGGGGCACCTTAAGTGGGAAAACCATGACAGAGGGGTGAGACGATACAAGAGAGAAACAATGCCTAGCTAGTCACGAAAACCAGAGGGAACCATATTATTCCTACAATCTACC
>NW_008356258.1:872595-887445 GCF_000622305.1 Nannospalax galili
CAAAAAAAACAATGCTGTCACAAAATTTTTTTTTTAAAGTTTTAAAGGAACTATTAAAAAAAATAAAAAGACAAGCCAGAGAGTAATGGAAAATTATTTACAAAATATGTTTTAGATAAAGGATTATTAAGGAGAATATAAAAAGAGCTTTTATATTTCAGTAATAAAAAACATAAACAGTCCAGTTTAAAAATGGATGTCAGATTTGAATGGTTCACCAAAGAACATGAAAAAGACATGAAAAACAAGTCTGTAAAAAACTGACCATTGTTAGTCATTAGGGCAGTGTAAATTACATTGAGGTACCTCCTAAGAGCCCAAGTATATAATATTGACAATACTAAGCCTTGTGAAGGACATCAAAAGCTAGAACTTCAAACATTAGTGGGAACACAAACTGGGACATACAGGTAACATAGTCCTAATAAGCCAACAATTCCATTCCTAGTAATCTCAAGAGAAATGAAAACAGATGTTTAGACGAAGATATGTAGACAAAAATTTGTAATAACCCTGGACTAGGAAAGAAAAAAACCTCATCAAAAATCTAGTAACTGGTAAAAAGATAACCAAAACACTGTATATCCATACAACAGCCACTGATTTTATACAGCAGTACAAGGAAATTAACCACTGTGATATGCAGAAATACAGATGAATCTCAAAAACATTCTTCTAAGTGATAGAAGCCAGGCACCAGACCACAACATGCTGAATGATGCCATTAACTAAAAATTTCCAGAAGAGCAAAACTATAGAGATGGAATGAATGGCTTCCTGGGGCCAGGAGTAGGGTTACAGGCTGACTGCAGAGAGGCCCAAGGAAACTTTCTGAAATGATGTGAGTGTTCTAAAGCTGGTTTGTAGTGATGGTTACACACTGCCTAAATTAACTGAAATTCATTGAATGATATACTTGTAAAAAATGCTGTTTTATGGGACGCAAATTATAGTTCAATAAATCTATTCTACAAGGAAAAACACTAAAAAAGAAGTCACAGCATAGATGTACCTTTGTTAACTTTTGTGTGCCACTGAGAAGAACCACACAAACATACATGGCTATATTTAAAGGTTGGTGTCTTCTTCAGTATCTTCCACAGTTAAGCTTTATCTTAGGTTCTCACTTCAGTCTCAGAGAGAATCTTTTTATATTTTTGGATTTATTTATTTTTATTTTATGTGTATGAGTGTTTTGCGTGCATGAATGCAAGTGCACCCCGGTCTTGCAGTGCCCATGGAGGTCAGAAAAAGGTGTTGGATCCTGTAACTGGAGTTATAGACAGTTGTTAGCTACCATATAGGCACTGGGAATGGAACCTGGATCTTCTGGAAGAGTAGTCAGTGCTCTTAACTACTGAGCCATCTCTCCAGCCCCTCAGAGAGAATCTTAAAATTACCTGGGATTCAAGAAAATGCTACATGCATCACGAACATGGAACAGTATTAGTTACTGTTACTCCAGCTAGGTATTTCACATACAAATCAGAATTTCATCCTCAATATTTTAAAATTAAAAATGAGAAAACAAGGGTTCAGAGTATTAGCCTGTCTAAGGTCCCACAGCGGACAACACGATTGACTGATGACTGGGAAGGGTGGCTTAACTCCAAAGTCTATGTTCTAGCTACTCCCCTGCACTGCACTGAGTATATATAAAAATGTGACATTTCAGTAAGAATATAATTATTGGTACTGAAGGTAAGAAATGCCACCTTGAAAAACAAAATATAGTTTTCTTTGTTTAATCATAAAATAAAAACACTAGGCAACTGAAATTCAATTTTTTTTTAATCTTTTTTGAGACAGGGTTTCCCTGTAGCCCCACTCACTATGTAGACCAAGCTGGCCTTGAACACACAGAGATCCACCTGCCTCTGCCTCCCCAGTGCTGGGACTAAAGGCATGTGCCACCACGCCCAGCTTGAAATTCTATTTTTAATGTGGAAAATAGTAAGATAATATTTTCAGATACTGAGAATATTCCTTCATTCCAAACTTTTATAAAAACTTTAAAAGCAAACTAAAGTTACTGTACTTTCTCACAAAATAATACAGAATCCATGTAAAAGAGGAAATTACAGAATCTACTGAAGTGGATACTAAGATGCTGTTTGTAAGCACAGTAAATACTATGCTTTTAAGATTTTAGGTTTTCATACTCTAAATATGGTGTTGAGGTTTCTTTAAAAATGTTTGTACAGGATGTAACTTGAAGATGTCGTTTGTTGCTAAAATGTGTTATGCCTTCTAGCTGGGAATGCAAAGTGATGTTCTTTCCTTGTCAAGAGAAGTTAGTATCTGAAAAGGCAAAAAATTCTAGTTTCCTTAAAAACTTTGGTTTGTAACAAATTTCAAATTATCAATCATATATGAAAATAACTCAAATTCTGCACGAAACAAACCATTATACTTTTAATTCAATACAGTTTTTATGAGGTCTGTATGGAAGTCGTGGAGTCTTCTGTCATTCTCAGTGATTCCTATCAGCTGTAGCTTTGTACAGAAGAGCAAGGGTTAATGTTTTCACCAACACATGAAAGATGCCTTGAGAACAGGCTCATGACAGAGCAGATGATTACTATCTTACCAATCTGTTTATGCGAACAAATTCTTCTGAGGTTTTGGCCCAAGGAGGAAGTTCAACATCAGACACCACTGTCCCATCATCCATCACTCCAAGGTTATAATTATTGAAGTTGACAAACATCTCCGGGAGATAATAAAATTCAGGAATCAGTTCCTATATAAAAATAAAAGACAATGTAATTCTATTCAATATAAGATATGGCTAGATATTTGTAACATGGCCTGATCATCTCCTATTACGCAGAAGAACAAAACAAATATAGGAAATTTTTTTTTCTCTTTGTTCTAACACCAACTTTCTGTTAAGGTAGACAGAGCTGTCCAAGAAAATTTATGTAACAGCTTACTGAATAAACATACCTTATGGGCTTTCCTTCAGGACATAGCTCAAAACCTCAAAAACTCTTAAATTCTAACAAGAAAGTAATAATTGAGGTCTGACAAGACATAAGCAAGATTGCCATGCTGTAACAATAACAGCCCAAGCTAGATTTTTAAATGAGATACACAGAATTTGTTGCAGAAAAAAAATTATATACAATAAGAGTTAAAATGCTATTACTTTGGTCTCTTCATCAACCAGGAAAATATTTTAGGCATAGATGAACAGTATACTTTCACATTTCAAAACATTTAAGTTTAGTTGTAGGACACTAACTCTAATAAAAGAACAAAAAATTGCCATTAATCTAGAACATTTAGGATGAAAAAAACTTAGTGAATTAAATATTCACTGACTGTAATAGCAATGCTTTAAAAACAGAAAAATGCAGCTGGGTAGGTTTCTGTGGCCAGTAAGCTCCATATATTACTATTTCAGAGGCCCTGAAGACCAGACTTAAAATCAAGTCTTGACATGGGTCAGTGGCTCAGTGGTCTTTCAGATACCCCCTCAGGGCCAGCTATCACAGGCCTGGCTTTCCAAACAGCTGAGTAAAATAGGGAGGTCATCAGATTTTGGACAAGGTCAGTATGAACTTGCCAGAGCAGAGAAAAAAGATCCAGCAAGAATCAAGCTATTATCACTTCCATCATCCTTGTGAAATGCTGCTTGACTTTGAACTGCACATCTTTTGTTTACAATTACAATAATTAACTAAGCAGGCTAGGATTGAGTTTGTCCTGACAACCACCTGATCATTAGACTTGAAAGACATTTAAATGAAACTTTTTTTTTAAGAAAAAGAGCCCTGTTAAAAGTTTAACCTTAAAAAAATAGATTTCTCACAAACATAAAAATTTAAGATTATCATCTCGAAAAGCAATGCATTTGATTATAATTGGCCAAAGAAAGAACAACTCGTGTGTGTTATTGCATGCAGCAAAAATCCATAATCAATTTGTATAAGCTAACATTTGTACTCATTTATGGACTGAGTGAGGAGTTAAAATAAATTTCTAATAAATATTACCATATTTAATCCTCATAAGAATTTTATATGGTGAGCTGTTATCTTTAACTTACAGATGAATAAAAGAAAGGCAGGGCATGGTAGCACATGCCTGTAACCCCACTCTGGAAACCAAAGGAATCGCCTTGAGTTTGAGGCTAGTCTGGACTACATAGTGAGTTAGAGGTCAGTCTGTGCTATATAGAAAGACTCTCTGTCTTAAAACAAAACAAAAAAAAAAGGCAGTAAGATGGCCAAGCAAGTAAGAACTCTTGCTGTACGAGCCAGACAACTTGAGTTTGTTTCCCCAGGAACACATGGTGGAAGGGGAGAATCAACCCCCCAAAGTTGTCCTCTGATATGTGCATCTTAGCACTCATGCCCCTGCGCGCGCACACACACACCTGACTGACTGAAACCTAAGTTAAAGAAGAGGTAGTTATATAACTTTCCTCAAGATTAGTGAAGTATTTTTCTTAAAATCTACAGTTAGCTTTGTTCAGCCTAGAGGAAAGAGGAGAAGATGGCAAGGTGAGGCAAGAAGGAGGGTATATGGTGAGGGTGAGCACAGTACTTCAGCACAGGCAGAAAAAGGAAACTCTGAGGTAATGCAGCACTGAGGACTGTGTGCTTGGTTGCTAGAGTGAGAACAGACTGTATTTTACCTCTTACCACCCACCCAGCCAAATGTCTCTTTGTAGAGGACAACTGCTTACTATGCCTGGTGGCCCAATGCATGGTATGCTTGGGGAAAGGGTCATCGGACCAAAAGGCTTTAGGCATCAGTAAATATTTCTAATTCAAATGTGGCATAATTGGCAAAGATGCCTGCCCCCCCCAAAGTATCTTACACAAGGAGAATACGGCTAATAAGCCAGATGGACTGAAGTGCCAATTTTTAGGCATTGTCTAAACCTGGATTCTCATTCTAGCCTTAACAAATGGAGGTTCTCCACCCACATGGCGGCTATGAACTGTCCTTAACTCCAGTTCCAGGGGAATCCGAAGCCTTCTTCTGATCTCCGCAGCATTGCATGACATGGGTGACTCACATACATGCAGGCAATACACTCATACACATAAAATAATAAAAAAATATTTTAAAAAGCAAATAGAGGTCCTTACCCTACCAATCTAATGGCAATGGATGAATTTTCCACCACACTGATTCAAATTGGGATTGTTTTTGTATGTTTGAGTTAGTGGTTATGATTTTATGGTTAGCTCAATAATTAACTGTCAGTATACCAACTGATAATATATTTCTAGGAAACAAAATGGTAGGAAGAATTCAGTATAGGCAGAAACATAAATAGAATGCAAATGTCACATTTTATTAAAAGAATACAGTAGAGTTGGACTTGGTGATGCACACCTTTAATCCCAGCCCTCGGGAGGCAGAGGCAGGCAGATCTCTGTAAGATAAAGAACACTGTTCTACAGAGCAAGATCCAGGCCACCTGGGTCAACAGGTGGACCCTGCCTCAAAAAAAATATAGTAGGGCTGGAAAGATGGTTCAGTGGTTAAGAACACTGACTGTTTCCAGAAGACCCGGGTTCGAATCCCAGCACCCACATGGAAGCTAACAATTGTCCGTAACTCCGGTTCCAGGGGATCTGACAGCCTCTTCAGTCCTCCATGGGCACTGCACAACACGGGTGCACTTACCTACATGCAGACAATACACAGGTACACATAAAAAAATAAAAATAATAAAATTAAAAAAAATATATAGTAAGTTAGTGTTATGGGTTTTGTTTTATTTTTTGAGAGAAGGTATCACACTGTTGCCCAGATTAGCTTTCAACTCACGGCCATCCTCCTGGCTTCACCTATCAGGTGTTCAGATTATAGACATGATCCATCTCACCTGGTTAACAAGTACCTTTAAATTGATTATTTATGTTGTAGGTAGAGAAGAAGGGTGATGTATGATTCCAAAAATAATTATTTAGTTCTTAGTCTTTACAGAGAACTATGTTAAGGTTTTTTTTGTTTTGTTTTGTTTTTATTCATAGATCTAAGTGAGAGATCTGTGAAAAGTGGAAGAAAAGATCCATTTCCTTTTTTTGGTGTTTTTTTTTTTTGAGACAGGGTGTCTCTGTAGCCCCAGCTGGCCTGGAACTCACTCTAGACGGGGCTGACCTTGATATCCAACTGCCTCTGCCTCCCAAGTGCTGGAATTAAAGGTGTGTGCCACCACGCCTGAGAGAAGATTCATTTCTTAAGACAAAATTGGTTGTAGAAACACTGAAAATTCAAAGGAGAAAAAGATGCCTAAAAGTTGGGGTGGTCACAGGGGTGGGGCTGCTGGGAAGTGAACATAAAGCACTTTCCTGGTGTAGAGCTCATCAGTCAGTCTGTAATTATCTGATTCCATTTCTCTCTAAATTGAAGGCTCTGGGAGATGGAGGACTTCAGGTATTCCGTTCCCCACTACACACTCAAGCCCATATATGGTGGACAACATACTGGCATTGAGTAGAAATCTGTTAAATGAATGACTGGAAGAAAAAAAATGGTATTTAGGGCTGGGGAGATGCCTCATACTGTGCAAGCAGGAGGACCTGAGTCTGGATCTCCAGAGCCCATGTAAAGCCTGATACAATAGAGCACATCTGTAACCCCAGTGCTTGAGAGATGGAAGAGGAGACAGGCGATCCCCTGGAAGCTCATGGGCCAGCCTGGAATAGTAAGTGGCAAACAGCAAAGAAGTCCTGTCTCAAACAAGGTAGAAAGTGAGGACTGACAGCAGAGGTTGTCTCTGGTCTTCACATACATGCAGTGCTACGTATGTGCCTGCACTGACATAAATGAACACACATACACAAACAGTAACACACCCCAAACAGATTTTAAAATAGAAAAATGGTGTTTAAATTAAGAGAAAAGTAGCAGAGATTGTGGATCTTCCCAGCAAGGGAAAAATCTTAAGAGATACTGAGATTGAAATGTGCACATTATTTACTTCTAATCATCAATGAAAAATATTTAATTGAACTAGACAAAAAGAAAGGCATATGGTAGAAAATAAAGTTGAAAGAGGAAATACAGTCAAAGTATAGAAAACCCTTAAATGCCTGGCTATAAAGCCTTAGTCATTTTTAATAAAACAAAGAAAAACTTTTTTAACAGGGAACTTTAAAAATGAACGTGAATTTAAATAGAACAAATCTTTCTAAGAAATTAACACTGAAGAAACAGTATGAAGAGTCTACATATGGTATAAAGAACATAAGTAAGTACAGTTAAATTAGTAAGGGATGGAGCATTAAAACATGCTGCAATCTCAAGGTAAGGAAACATGCACTATTAGTTGATGGGAGTTGAATCTCCTCTGAATCTGAAGTAAATATGAACTTAACCAACACACACCAATATGTAATGAAAGAAGTAAGTCTACAGATAGCCCAAATTTAACAGTGGAAGTAAATGACACTCAAGTGCTTCAGCAGATTTCTATTTTAGTACTTTGAAAATAGTTTTTCTCAGAACCATGCCATGATATGATACCAAATATGCCCCTCCAAAAATACTTTCTTTGACAGATGACGTTTAGCAACAGAGTCAAAGATTATGTCTAATAATTTTAATGCACATTTACAAAGTGAAGTATGCTTTATATTCATTGGAACAGAACATTCAGCGCTGGATACAAAACACATGTTCAACAATTTTTTTAAAAAATCAGTGGAAAATGATAAACAATACTGACAGAAGACAGATATATTCACAATTCACATTTTCTTTTGGCTTGCTGACAATAATTTTAATCTCTATCAGTTAATTACACAGATGGGTTTTAGAGGCAGGTGACACAGTCAAACTATAGTATATCATCTCCTAAAATAAAAATGTGAAAGGTTCAAACAGAGGTTATACAACAATTCAGGATAAGCCCATTGCTTTGATCACAAATCCCAAGACTTTCATGGCGTAATGACAAGGATTGGTTGTGACCACACATATGCTTTAGTTTTCTTCATGAAGGTACAATCTCTACTGATAGAAACGGTCTGTGCAGCCAGGCTGTGTGACTCTCCTTTCATTAGTCACCGATTCTCCCCACTGAACTGAAACCATCACTCTGCTACTTTTGGGCAAATGCTTCAAAAGCCAATCTATTAATCTAAAGAAATGAGACAAAGAACACCAAACTAAAGATGATACTTCAGAATACAAGTTTCTATTTATTTTCCTCTTGTTAAACTATGAAATCCTGACAACTCAAATGCAGCAATATAATAAGGTCATGAACTTAGATTCACTGCTCTTAGGGACACTGATGGTAGAAACATAGGAAAGCAAACATTTTAGCCCTTTACCCCTGGAAAAAAAAATATGTTTTATGATACTAAAAAAGCCAAAGCATTTTTTAGGAAAAAAAAGATTTGATAAACAATAGGATATGAAAAAAATGCTTATATTCTGATGTACACTAACTTACAAGTTCATTTTGTTAGCCCCCAAATAGCAAAAAGTTTTGAATATTAAAAGTATATTACACTGAATTTATAATTTAAACTAAATGAACTACAAATCTGAAAGTTTTCAAATTGATATCTAATCTTAATTCCTCCTTATTTAGTAGATAAGACATTGTCTATTGTCTCCACATAGTACATGAAATGCTTTCTCCCTTCAGTAAAATAAAAACTTAATTTTAAGAACTGAAGTAGAAGCCTGGCGTGGTGGCACACGCCTTTAATCCCAGCACTCGGGAGGCAGAGGCAGGCGGATCTCTGTGAGTTCAAGGCCAGCCTGGTCTACATAGTGAATTCCAGGACAGTTGGGGCTACAGGGAGACCCTGTCTCAAAAAGACCAAAAAAAAAAGAGAACTGAAGTAGAAAAAATAACCTATAATCCTTCTACATGGACCCAATAGGTACTGTGTGGGTTTAGATATTAAAAAAAAAAAAAAGAAAATTATTTAAAGTGCATTAAGCAAAGAAAAAATTATGAATTGCAAATGAATAGGCAATAGATGATATATTTCAATCTGATACAGGGAAAGAATAATTGTGCTTGAGTCTTGTCTACTTAATTTACTGTCACATGCTCTTAAATAATTTAATTTCTATGATCCCAGCCACCCCACCTGTCATTTTTAAAACTTGGTGTTTTGTGAGGCTCATATAACACAGAATTCTGTGTATAAATATTATTACCATTAATAAGATCCTTAATTTAAAAAATCCCAAATTAGAGACTCAAATTTTTAAAAGTTCATTCACTGAATTATGCTCACTTATAAAAGCCTTTAATGTAATTCTAAGAACACTTGACAATATTTACTTGTAAAAATAAGTATGCCCACAAAATATGAGAATTAATAGTTCTTACTAAATCATCACATTTCAAAAATTTATTATTTTTTTATTAGCAATGACTTGGCATGTCATGCAGGGATTAACATGTCTCATTCTATGATAAATAACCTCAGCAGCTTAGAGTTCCCTGCTTTCAACACATTTTCCACTTCCATATTTGGACTAGATGTTTCCATTGAGTCTTTTGTTGTTCTATGTGCTATCTTTAGGGAATTATAATTTGGGAAGAGATGTTGGGCATTAATAATATAAACAGATGATAAGTTGTAACTGCTATAAGAAAACACGGGTGCTGAGGAGATAGATCAGTTGTTAAATGATTGCCTTGAGACAAGAGTACCTGAGTTTGAGCCCCAGCACCCACATAAAAATGCAGAATGTGGTGGTATGACTGTGTAATCCCACTGCTGGGGAGGCAGACACAGCAGGATCCCTGGGAATGTAACCTAATTGGGGAGCTCCAGGCCATTGAGAGACTTGTTCCAAAAGAAGTGGATGGTGTTCCTGATGATGAATTATGAGCTTGTCCTTTGTCCTTCATAAGTATGTGCATACATGTGCATGTACACCTGCATGCACACAAATATGTGCACACACAGTAATAAAGACACAAATAAATTTTCTCTCTTAAATTCTTTTTGAACAAGTTACAAATAAAAGTACATATATATGTGACTATGTGAGAAAAATAATCTATATGAATTTCTATGAACACATAATTGACACCCCATTTTCCATGTTACAAAGATATAAGATCATAAAATTTCATATGAGATCATTACGACCTCATAAGATCAGACAAAAAATAAGTCACATAAAACATATGCCTACAGTCTTATAATTTTTAATAATTCCAGGAGATATGAATATTTTCCAGTGCCTTAAGGCTTTTTAAAACATTACCAGGTGTAGAATGCAAGACCTTACATATGTTAGGCCAGTGTTCTACCACTGAGCTACATTTTCAGCAAAGACTTTTGTCTATATGGTATATAAACAGCATGAAAAAAATACCAAATATTTGAAAGTAATTTTTACCAATTAACAAAATAATGGATTGAGGACAAGAGTACACACTGAAATACTAAAAAGAAGTAGTACTATATAATAATAGCAACATTTAATCTACTGATACATGAAAAAGAAAATGACTGAAGACATAGAAGTAGATAAATCCACAAGGCACGTATAAGATGTGTGAAAACAAAGAACAATGTAGTTCAGTTGGAAGGTGAGCACTCTGCAATGTTAAGAGAAAGATGCAGCAGCTTTAGCTCACATATGTGGGTGTATGTAAGGAGACCGATGGAAAAATAATGGCTGAAAAAAGAAGAAAGGGAGAGAAGGGGAAAGGAAGGAAGCAAGGATCAGGAAGGAAGGAAGGGGAGGGAGGGAGGGAGGGAGGGAAGGAGGAAGGAAGGAAGGATGGAAGGAAGGAAGGAAGGAAGGAAGGAAAGGAAGGAAGGAAGGAAGGAAGGAAGGAAGGAAGGAAGGAAGGAAGGAAGGGAGGGGAAGGAAGGAAGGAATACATAAGCCATAAATGTATAAATGATGATGAACAAGGGTCAGATTTTAGCATTAAATTAAGCCAGGTGTGGTGACGCACACTTTTAATCCCAGCACTCAGCAGGCAGAGGCAGGTGGCTCTCAAGGCCACCCTGGTCTACATAGCAAGTTTCAGGCAGCTGGGATTACATAGTAAGACCCTATCTCGAAAAAAAAAAAAAAAAAACTAAATTATTTAAAAATAACTGAAATTAGGAAGAATTAATGATGAGAATATAAATGCTAAGAAAATTACTACATCAAAATTCAAACTTCATAAAACCTTAAGAAATATAAGAAATTTCCAGAATTATGCCCTATTAACTGTGGCTAAATACTTATAAACAGGCCCAGCACTGATGCTATCAGCATCCATGGACTACATTAAAATGGGTAAAGAAGTGCTGCAAAGGAAAAATGGAACCTAATTTATCTTCAGATTGAAGACCCTTGGGAGCTCAGAGGTAGTACAGGGCAAGTCAAAGGTCTCATGCTTTACAAATCTCACAAGACATAAATGAAACTATTCTACAATCACTTCCATTTTGCATTATTATTTAACACACACATATATATGCATATATGGCTAAAACTTCTCAGATTTATATATGCTAAAATTAACTTATGCCACATTATTTCAATCATTTATTTAAAAATATTATTTGTAACATCCTGGGATTTAACTGCATTTTATTTACAATAAATATGGAGTACACTTTATTGCTCTGCTAAATCTAAAAATATAAATTTTATATTTATCACTAACAATATACAATTAAATATAAAAATAAGTTTTAAAATGAAATATCTAAGAACTTGATATGGACAGATGAGACATCCACATGGACTTAGGTAAGGCTATGACAGTAAGAACTCAATCAGTGTTGATTATAAGGATTACAGAAAAACTGTGCATAACTGAATTTTAACATCTCTTTGTTAGCATGTGAAGTTCAATGCCAAGTACTCTTTATAGACAAAAAAAAACCTCAGTCCCCCAAATGAAATATTAGTATTCCCATTGCAAATGGGGCTCATATGTACCTGGGTTTTGCTGGGTAGCCATATACTCTCCTACTGGTCTCAATGTATCTCTTTATCTTTCCCAGGCTCTTTCACTCCCACGTGCATTCCTGGCCCTACAAGCAACAAAATCCCAGGTTCTAGAGAATGACCCTAATTCCATCCTTCGTGACAGGTTGAGGTTCCTACCATCTTTCCTGTACCTAGCTCCAGGAGCCCACAATTTTCCCTATCTATAGCTTTCATTCTTTCCTTTGGCTCTATTTTCCACACTATCAGAGTAGACATTTTTATATCATATTCCCACTAAAAAATCTTAAATATGAAAATCATCATCACTGAATTATAGCAGGAGACAGCAAACCAACCAAATATGATATATTATATATTATATATAATACTTGTTTTGAAACATTTTATTGAAACAGTCAAATTTATTTGTTTACATCTGGTCCAAGGCTGCTTTTGTGCTACACAGTAGAAATGGGTGATCCTGAAAGAAATCATTTAGATTGTAAAGTCAAAGGCCTGTGGAATTAAGCCAAATAATTAAACTGAAGGTCTTCCTTCTTATATGACTGGCTGCCACTCGGGGTCTCTCTTTTCCAGTGTTTCCTAAACTCAGGAGCTTTGCCACAACATGAAAACATTTCCTCTGAACTTGGTCATGTCATTTACCTTATCCCAAATACTTTTTCTCATTTCTCATTTATGATCTCTAATCATGAATTTATTTTTTACATTTATTCATTTATTTATGGGTGTATGTACGTGTGTATATAGTGTATATGTGCCATGGTGCATGTGTGGAAGTCAGAAGATAACTTGCAGAAGTTGGCTTTCTCTTTCTATAGACTTAGCAGCAAGTGCCTTCAGCTACTTAGCTATCTTTTAAAATTTATTTACTTATTTATTTAATTTTATGTGGATGCATGTATTATTGCCTCCACGTACGTAAGTGCACCCATGTCATGCAATGCCTGTGGAGGCCAGAAAAAAGTGTCAAATTCCCCTGGAACTGGAGTTATGGACAGTTGTTAGTTGTCATATCGGTGCTGGGAATCAAACCGAGGTTCTCTGCAAGAGCAGCCAGTGCTCTTAACCACTGAGCCTTCTCTTCAGCCCCTTGTTGAACTATCTTGAACTCAGGTTGTCAGGCTTGGTGACAAGTGCCTTTACCTAATGAGCAATTTCACATGCCCCAAATCATTAATTTAATAAACCTTTTACTTAATGCCTAATATGTTCCAGGCACTATTCTAAGCTTTAGGGATAAGTCAATGAGTGAAAAATTTCCAAATTCATCCTTTCATGCAGCTACTGTTCCAGTGTGATAACACATAATAAACAAATCAGTAAGTACAAGACAAGGATGTCAGATGGTGAGTGGCAAGAAAAAAATGAAGTCAGGAAGTAAGTAAAAGGGAAGGGAGTGAGGCATGCACTTTTAACCAGGGAAGGCTTTCCTGAAAAGGGACATCTGAGCAAAGACACAGAGGGGAGAAGAATGAGAAGAGAGGTTAACTAGAGGAAACAGCTCACATGAAAGGAAAAGATAGTGAAGTCATCAGGTGAGGAGATACCTGCAGCCCTGGAGGAACAGCAGGAGACTCTGCTTCTCTAAGAACAGAGTGAGAAAGGGCAAACAAAAATTAAGAGGTTAAGATGCAATGGGATTGGGCAGTGGGTGCGACACATAGGATCATCTAATGTAAGAAGTTAAACTCACTTTCAAATGGGAACCATCTGCTAGTACGAGGAAAAGATTTTGAGAGGAGTAGGTTTAAAGGAATGAAGATCAGGAATCTAGTTATGAACATATTAAATTTATGAATATTTTATTATTTGAAAGGAATTGTTGAGGAGGGAGTCAGACAGCAGAAGAAATGGAGAGGCTAAAGATATAATTGGGAGGTCTGTTAAACTCCCTTGCATCCTTAAGACACTGCTCAAAGCCACTTAGTATAAGAAGTCATTGCAACCCCACCTCTTCCAGTCAGATTTAATTTCATTTTCTGTACTTTATTATAGTACTTGCAAAATCTAACTTAACTAAATATGCTTTAGGAGATTTTAATGTGCTCGTTAATACAAGTTTTCAGCTTGAAGAAGGGAGCTAAATACCCAACAATGTATGCTCTTTCTACTGTGCTTTCTGAACACTTGTCCAATTCACATTTAGTATTTCCCATTTCCCTTCTCACGTGAACAATCAATCCCTCTATGCTGACATTTATCCATACTTCTGTAACCTTACTACTGAGTTTAAGTCTCTGCTGCCTCTTATCTAACTACTTAAAAAACCTGTCAACTGCATCTACTCCTGTCCATAGTACAATACAAATAACAGCACAGATCACATTATCTTTTAAAACCACAAAATCTGTTCTTGTCACTCCTACTTGAATCCCAGCCTGCCCACTGTCTCTAGGATGCAGTCAAACCATAACAAAGCATAAGACTCCTGGTCATGGGCTCTGGAGTCCTCTTCCCTTTCCTTTCTCTTTACGTCAGATGCTGTATCAATGAGCCCAAAGAACATATCATACTCATTTGATGGGACTTGTTTTTATCACTAGACATGTCTCTAAAAGAATTATCACTGAAGGCAAGAGTTGTATTACATTCGGTACTGCATCACAACCAGAAAAAGAGTAAATAAACTCGATTTAAAAAGATTTTTAAAGCAAATAGTTTATCAAGATTCCTGTCACACCATCTCCAACAAAGCCCACGTGAGACCCTCCGTGTGTTGAGGCTGGAACTTCAAGGAAGGTTGCCTCTTGGAGTTGGCTGTGCTAAAACACATGGGCTTTCAGGGGCCCAGAAAGCACCTGGTGTCCTTGACACCGCTGTCACTGCCTTTATTGAAATCTTTTAATTATCCTAGTATGAAGGAAGAGTTCTCAGGAACTCAATCACAAAAGACAACTTTGCCTCCAGATGCATCACTATTAATGAAAGCTATTT
>NW_008356258.1:887573-892199 GCF_000622305.1 Nannospalax galili
CCTGTCACCTACACTCTCTGATGTGCACATAGTCGTGTCACCTGCCCCTCTGACGTGCTGATGGTCGTGTCACCTGCCCCCTGTTACGTGCAGATGGTCGTGCCACGTGCCCCTCTGACGTACATATGGTCGTGTCAGATGCCCCCTCTGATGTGCAGATGCTCGTGTCACCTGCCCTCTGTGATGTGCACATGGTCGTTTCACCTGCCCTCTCTGACGTACACATGGTAATGTCACCTGCTCTCTTTGACGTGCACATGGACGTGTCACCTGCCATCTTAGAAACTATAGTATCATAAAGCAGAAATTTGCTGACTGGTACCAGGTTGATAAGATAGAGAAATGTGTTTTGGCTATACATGAGGGTTGGCAAAATTGTTTTACTTTTACTGAAAATCTTAGGAGGTGACTAATTACAGAACAGTCACGCTGATGATGAACTTTTGCAATCTTTGCTGTATATATTTCAGACCTTGCAGCTGTAAAAATACACTCAGACTTTCATCAAGCTCCTTTGTGTCTGTTTGTCATTCGCTGACTCCTTGTCCACCCTCTCGACGACCCTGTTCCCGTCGGACTGAACTGCCCCGGTCTGGGCTGGTCCGTCGCAGATTCCCCCACATATTTTACTCCAATTTTATTTTGATATAGGTTATAGTTTAATAATAAATTATTATACTAAATTCTAAGCTTCTAGGGCATATAGTTCTCCAATGATTTCCATTTTAAATCCATTTACTACTGCTGCTATTGCAAAGTAATGACCAAAGTGAAAGTTATGGCTCCTTTTATGCTCTGATTGTCAATCATTTCCACAGAAGAAATGTTAGAATTTAAACAGGAGCAAGAGAGACTTACTTAACCACTGGACTGAGCCTACTGACAGTAAGGACTTCTGGAAAAGGAAGACTGTCTTAGAGAGGGGAAAATTGGTGGCATTGACACCAGTCTAGTAAAGTCTTGGGTAACTGCCCACTGCTCAGATGGGATTACTTACAAAATGCATTTGATCTTTATGAGTCTGTCATTTGTTCCACAAAATTTGGTCATAATAATTCAAAATTAAGGCTGAACACAGAGCTAAGAATGTTGGCTCAGACCTGTAATTCCAGTGCTCTAGTGGCAGAGTCAGGAGGAACACTACAAGTTCAAGGCTAGCCAGGTTCACATAGCAATAGTCTATCCCAAAAATTGAAAGCTGGGGATAGGGGAGGGGATCTAAATATTATCAAATTATAGTGTATGAAAATCTCAAAATTTCAATTAAAAATATTCAAAAGCTGCCAGACATGGTGGTAAACACCTTTAATCCCAGAACTGAGGAGGCAGAGGCAGGCAGATCTCAAGTGATCAAGACAAGCCTGTTCTATATGGCAAGTTCCAGGTCAACTGGGGCTATAGGGAGACCCTGTCTCAAAAAAAAAAATAGCTGAAGATGGTAATTGCTCAAAACTCCCATTAAATTTAAATGAAAAGTTAAGACTGGAAACACAAAATCTATTACTTTGTGGTGCTGGGAAACTCAGGACCTTAAAAGTGCTAAGCAATAGATCTACTACTATCTAAAACACCTCAGCTCTCTATGGGCATTAAAAAAATATCACAATGATGGTTGTTCACCCAAATTTTAACACTTTCTATGTTTTAAGTCCTCAAGACTATATATTGTTGCTACTTTTTGCCAGTTCACATTTAGATAAAGCACATATCAGGAGCACTGTTACACAAAGACAAAGATATTCTGTTCTCCATAATCAGAAAATTAATCCATTGTGCGATTACAAATCAATGCTCTAAGTCTGGGATGCTCAGAACAGCTGTAACTAAACACAGTGGTTACTGAACACTTTAAGTGTGGCTACTCTGAACTGAACAGGTTACTATTGGAAATGTAAAACATAATATGCTTAGATTAAAACGTTATTGAAATCAAGTTTCATGTTCTTTTGACTTTGAAATATGAGTATAATACAGCTTAAAATTAAGTATGTAGCTCACCCTATATTTCTATTCTCTTCCTGCTATGAATGTTTTCTTTAGTATTTCTAGAGACTCCAAAAATATGAAGATAAGACTACTATTAGTAATACAATATTATATATGAATGCTTACATTATTATGGAAGTTTTAATGTGCTGTTATATATTTATTTTATTTTTTACTTATTGTATTATAATAATCTTAGTTGTGCTTTCTAAAGTATTTAAATTTAATGCAAAAAGGAGGGGGGAAAGCTGGGAATAATGGTGCACACCTTTAAACCAAACAGTTGTGAGGTGTAGGCAGGTGGATCTCTGTGAATTCCAGGCCAGCCTGGTCTACACAGTGAGTTCTCTAGATCAGTCAGTGCTACACACTGGGACACTGTCTCAAAATCCAGCTATACTTCTGACAGAGGGTTAGTATCTAGAATATACAAAGAACTAAAAAAACTAAACATCAAAAAAACCAAACAGCCCAATAAAAATTGGGGCAAGAATCTGAAGAGAGAGGTCTCTAAATATGAAATGCAAATGACTGAGAAATTCTTTAAAAAATGTTCAGCATCTTCAGTCATCAGGGAAATGTGAATTAAAACCACTTTGAGATTTCATCTTACCCCTTTCAGAATGGTTAAGATGTGAAAAATAAACAATGTCAAATGCTGGTGAGGCTGTGGAGAAAGGGGAACTCTTAGTCACTGTTGGTGGGAGTGCAAACTGGTACAGCCACTATGGACATCAGTGTGGAGATTCCTCAGCGAGTTTGAAATTGATCTACCATATGACCCAGCCATATTGTTCTTGGAAATATATCCAAAAGATTTATATCCTACTACAGAAATACCCATTCATCCATGTTCATTACTGCCCTTATCATAATAGCCAGGAAATGAAAACAACCTAGAAATCCATCAACTGATGAATGGATGAAGGTGAGGTACATATACACAATGGAATATTATTCTGTTCTTTTAAAAAATGAATTTGAAATTCACAGGTATATGAGTGGATCTGGAAACAGTCATTCTGAGTGAGGTAACCCAGACCCAGAAAGACAAGTTGCATGTTCTCTCTCATATTTGGAAACTAGCTTTGAAATATTAGACATGCATTTCAATTTGAAAATCCTGAGAGGCCAAGAAACTAACAAATGGCCATGGAGGGGGTGTGCTGTTCCTGGGAGAGGAGGTAGAATGAATATAGTGATGTAAAGAAGGAAAGGGGAATAATGGAGTAGGAAGGGTTAAATGGGGTGAGGATTGGGAGGGCAGGGCAGAGGAGGGAGTGTGGGAGGGATCAGTAACCCTAAAGGCCTTTAGAAAAAGCTATATGGAAATCTACCATTATAGAAGCTTCTTAAAATGTATACATATGCATTGTAAAAGGAAATTAAAAGGGGTTGCCTTGTAACAGAGGGACATTATGCCCACTAGACACCACAGGCTAGCAAAAAAAAAAAAAGCCAAATGCTAGAAATGAACTTCCTTTTTGAAGCTGTTGACAGGGGGTCCCATAGACCCTCAACAATATAGGTCATTGCCCCTATGCTTGGTTACCCTCCAAAACTTGATGGTAAGACCCTATTGCTAAAGACATTAGACACATGAGCTATAGAACAATCAAACAGAAGTCAAGCTGGTGCTGACTTCGAAGCTTCATCTCTACTGGCTAGTTTTCATAGTTTGGAAAAGTGCTATGCATGCTACCTGAAGAGAAAATTAATCATCAACCATATCCAGGTGTGAATCCCGCAAGCTCCAACAACTGGCTTACAAGATAAGCCCACTGGTGCAATAGTGGCACAAATATTATGGGCGCAAACAACCACTTTCTAATTGGATTTAAAGTCCATAGGATGGAGTCCCTACTTGATTTTGATATCAGGCCTAGGAACCCAAGGTTAGGAAGGTCACAGACTATATGGGAATGCCTAATACTATTATTCTGCTAAATTAATACAATATGAAACTGACTCCTAATGACTATTGTTATACTCAGATTAATGCAGCTCTCAACTCTCACTGAGAAGCTTCTTTATGCAGCTGATGATGATTAACACAGAGAACCACAACTGGTCAACCTGCAGAGAATACAAGCTGCAGACTGCTTATCCCTGGATAGGACACCTGTATCAAACTTCTGCCTCCTAAGGCTCAGGAATCATCACAGAAGAGGGGTGGAAAGACTGTAAGAGCCAGAGGTGGTAGATGACCACAAGCAATCAAATTTTCCAGACAGCTCGTTAATTATTCAGATGAACTCACAGCAATGGTGACAGCATGCACAAGTCCCATGAAAGCTCAAGCCAGACAAAATTCCAGCACGGACATGGAGAAGTGGATAAGAAACCCACATCCTATGTGAGGAAGTATTGGCAAGTGGCAGCTGCTGGCAAGTGGAGAGTCAGTTCTGTTTAAGGGGGAGACTCCAAGCTGTAGTGGATGAACCCACACCAAAGGGTTTTGGGGGGACAAAAATCTGACTCTATAGACATATATATGAAATTGGGTGAGGGGTAGTAAGAGGGGGTACAGATAAAGAAGGGGATCTAAATAAAATACAAATATATAAAATTAAATATAAAAATATAAAAATTATATCAAATTAACAAAAATCTAATTTTCAAAACAAAAAACAAAAAGGA
>NW_008356258.1:892236-920607 GCF_000622305.1 Nannospalax galili
TCATAAGTCATTGAGTTGAAACAGAAAGCCAAAACATTCAATAAAGCAGGAAAAAAATTCTCAAAATTCTAAAGACTCTGATGTATTCTTTTAGTATCCAAATGACCTACAATTTATAATTTGTTCATATGATCCTTAAGAAATGAAAAAAAAAATTCAGAGAGTTAAAAAAAAAACCCACAAGTCTTCATTTTCACGATAAAATGTCAGGCTTACTGATGTTTTCATGTATCCCTTTCATGTCTCTTAACTTTTTAATGTAAGTAAGAAATAAAGGTTTGGTGATTAGAGGAAAATTCAACAACAGTTATTGATTCTCTTAACTATTCCTAGTTATTTTTATCTAATAACTACTAATAGAAAATTATCTACTGATGATTCTCTAAAAAATTTAAAAATTTTATCATTACTGAATGTGTATGCTGTAAGAGTGGGTGTGCATATGTCAAGGTATGCTGGTGAAGGTCAGAAGCACCTTTTTGGAGTTGGCTCTTTTCCAACTCCAAATGGATTCTATGAGTTGAATCCACCTTGTCAGTCTTGTTCAGCAAGCACTTTATCTGCTAAGCCACCACACTGGCCTGCTACTGATGATTCTTTGAGTACTTCAAAGCTGGGCGTGGTGGCACATGCCTTTAAGCCCAGTACTAGGGAGGCAGAGGCAGAGGCAGGAGGATCTCTGTGAGTTCAAGGCCAGCCTGGTCTACATAGTGAGTTCCAGGACAGCTGGGGCTACAGGGAGACCCTGTCTCAGAAAGACCAAAAAAAAAAAAAAAAAAAAAGAGTACTTTAACAATATTTCAAAGTATTTTGTGAGATTTTAAAAAAAAATCCTGATACATGGCACAAAAGATTATTTTTGCACATAGTAGAATTTTCAATAGCGTAGCTCTGATATAGGAAATACTGTAATCTATAACATATCAAATAAAATGAGAATATTTTAAATTAATTAATTACATTTTATTATATGAGTGTTTTGCAGAGGACCCAGGTTCAGTTGCCAGCATCCACATGATGGCTGACAACCATTCATAACTCCAGTTCCAGGGGATCCGATACCTTCTTCTGACCTCTGTGGGCACTGCACGACACAGGTACACTTACATACAAGCAGGCAATACACTCATACACATAAAATAGAAACAGTAAATAAAATATTTTTAAAACTCCTGTTTCTCACGAGGTACTTATTTTCTCCCATGTGGATTTATGTGTGTCTTACTCTTTTGTAAGACTACAAGGAACCATAGGAGTATCTCATTACACTTTAGCAACAACCAATACAGTTCCTTGCAGAAAAAGATATTCCATCAAGAAAATCGATTACTGGACTTCTGAAGATAGAAGTGAAAGTCTAGCAAGGATTATATTAGCTGCAACAGTGATTACTTTAAGAATGGAGGTACCAGATATCCGAATAAATATGCCTGTGGCTTTCCCAGTACTTTTAAGACGACATTAATTTTATTCATTGTGCTTAGAATTCTGCCTAGCAAGCCACTCCTAGGCCTTATTTCTGCACTACTATCTTTTTCCTCTATGGACAAGGATTCCAACAATGAGAGGAAAGAAAACTTCCACAACTAGAAACTTTCAGCTGGTAAGGAGATGAAAGATACTTGAAATAGTGGGGCTTGGACAGACAGACAGACAGACAGAGGCACACAAGGGAAACAAAAACTCTGATAAATGGTTCTTGATCATTTAATTAAGGCCTCACCTTCTGAGGCTTATCTTCAGTAAATAGGGCTGTACTGCAGGACAAAAATATCTAATATTCTCTCAGTAAGGAACAAACTAGCAATAAAAACTGTAAAATGAAATCTTTCTGTACCTTAATATCAGATGTATCACGCTGACTGTTTCGCCAAGCTCTGGAAACTGATGAAAAAGTCCTATCTGCATGATCAAATTTCCCTCCTTGCAAATTTAGGAAATAAGTTGTAAAGGGCTCCTAAAAAAGAAAATTTTTTTAAATTTTATTTGTTTTCAATAAAATAAAAGTGTGGTCTTTTATTTCTTAAATATATTATTTATTATTTTTTATTCCGTGTGTAAGTGTATTACTTGCATGTATGCAAGTGCACTTGTGTCATGCAATGCCCACAGAGGTCAGAAGAGGAGGTTGGTTCCCTGGGAACTGGAGTTAAGGACGGTTTTTAGCTGCCATGTGGGTACTAGGAATCGAACCCAGGTCCTCTGCAAGAGCAGCCAGTACTCTTAACTGCTGAGCCATTCTCCAGCCCCCAAAGCATTGTCTTTATAAATCTTTATATCTAAATTTTTAATACTAGTCATTAGTTTGTAGTATTTCCAAAGCATAAAACGAAAGTTATTGCCAAATTATTACATGAGAGCTCATAAATTGTTTTTTTCCTGGAGAAATATTTCTATATATTTCAAAACTTTGGTATTTGTAATATTTGATCATCCAAGAACATCTTATTAATAGCATTCAGGCGTTAGAAGCATATCTTCATAGTACAGTAAAAATGGTCCAATATATAATTTTTCTCTTGTTATGGCTTAATATTTATGATTAAGAAAAGAAAAATGTTTGAAAGATTTAAAAGCTTCCTCAGTTAAAGAACACTTAAACACATATTAGGGGTAATTGCTTGGAATTAGCTAAGCCCTATAAATTACTTCCAGGATTTATGTCTACTCACACTCTTCTAACAAGCGTTAATTAATGATGTGCTGCTAATGCTTCCCGAAGAAATGACTTTTTAGTAGATGAATCACCTTTCAGTTTTATAGAAGCATTTCTTGTTTAACTAATATATCATCAATACACAACAGTATTGGCTACTTAAATACATACCTTACTCCATTTGGGGCAACAGAAGCTACCAAAAAACATGTATGACTGTGTTAATGAAACCTTAGTTACTTCTTATTTTTATATTTGAAAGGAACATAGCTAATCAGGTAAGATAGTCAACATTTGAAGATGCAGATTTAAGAGGAGATCCACATGATTCTCGGGGAAACATTTTTAAGGCAATCCTATACTAATACAGAGTAAAATGCATGCTAAAACATGTAAAGAGATATTTAAAAGCTCAGTCATTCAAAAAGACAGTTAACATTAAAAGTACTAATGACTTCTAATCATTGCACATTCTCGACAACATTGAATTTATTTAGTCATGGTCTATTTTTCAAATTGAACTTACTATTCTTAGAAGCCATGCAAGAACAAAACTTGCAGTTGAGTAATGAGTACCGTAGTGGAACTTTGGAACTTGATCATCTTCCCATGATTCAAAACGTTCTGCAAAGAATGCTGCCCGTTTTGGATTCAAAGCTCCTATTGGCTGATGTTGGAAAGGGGAAAAACAGAAATAAATGTAAATGCAATCATCCTTTATTTCTTCCATTCAAGATTATCCTGTAAGAATGTATGAAAATTCAAAAATATACACCTTTTGTACAGTATTACACTCAAAGAGCAAATATAAAAATTCATTTATTTTTCAAAATGGTCAAATAAATACATAAAAAGTGGATGGGCAAACTTTCATTTCTCCATAAGTCTAGTTTCTGTGACGCAAAGGCTTTTAAATAAGCATCTCATAAAGAAATTACAGGAGGTGAACATAAGATGCACAATCCTTTAGAAAGTATCTATAATTAGAAGCAACAACCAGACATCTCTGTTTGACTTCTATCTCTGAAAAGAGAATAGAGCAAAGTTGGGGCTAAATGGAGAGCGAGGAAGAGATGGTAAGAGAAAGGGAATAGGATGCAACTACCAAGTTCTACTTCTATGGGTGAAATCAAAGGTTAGGGGTAAGGGGTGGTGAGATGGCTCAATTGGTAAAGTCCTTGCCATGCAAGCATAAGGATCTGTGTTCAGGTCCCCAACACCCATGTAAAAAGCTAAACATGGTGGTGTACACCTGAGATTCCACCACCGGGGAGGCAGAGACAGGAGACAGGCAGATCCCTAGGGCTCGGAGACAGATCTTAGCCTAATCAGTGAGCTTCAGATTCAGTGAGAGATCCTGTATCAAAAAATAAGGTAGAGGGGCTGGAAAGATGGCTCAGCGGTTAAGAGCACTGACTGCTCTTACAGAGGACCCAGGTTTGATTCCCAGCAACTATGTGGTGGCTATGAACTGTCCTTAACTCCAGTTCCAGGGAAATGTGAAGCCCTCTTCTGACCTCTTCGGCATTGTGTGACATGGGTAAGATTACATAAATTTTAATTAAAAAAAATAAGGTAGAAAGAGAGGAAGACATCCAACATTGGTCTCTGGCCTCTATGCATACTTACACTTATACATACACACATGACCACATAGATACACATACAATACAAACACAAAAACATACATACACACACACACACACACACAAACACACACGAGAAGAAACGTTAGAGGATGAAAATATGACTATGAATTACAAAAGAAAAAAAAAGATAGATTACAATCCTATACTTGAAAACAAAACATTTCAGCAGAGGCTCCAGAGCAGTAAGCAAGGTAAAAAAACCTGTACTCCCTGGTAAACTCAAGCCTAGACAAAAGGTTGTTTGGGAAAATTAAGTACAGTAACATCCTAAAAGCAGTGTCTGACAACATTCAATGAATGCTATTATTATTATATGATCTTTTTGAGACAGGATCTCCCTGAGGCCACAGCTGGCCTGGAGCTTACTATGTAAATGAGGCTGGCCTTGACCACACAAAGATCTACCAATCTTTGCTTCCAGAGTACTGGGATTAAAGGCCTGTGCCACCACACCCGGTTTTTTAAGTGCTATTATTTTTTAAAAAAACATTTTATTTTTGCCAGGCATAGTGGTGCACGCCTTTAATCCCAGCACTCAGGAGGCAGAGACAGGTGGATCTCTGTGAGGCCAGCCTGGTCTACACAATGAGTTCCAGACAGCTGGGACTACAGGGAGACCCTGTCTCAAAAAGGCCAAAAAAAATTTTTTTATTTTATGTATATGTGTGTATTGCCTGCATGTAGGTAAGTGTACTCATGTTGTGCAATGCCCGCGGAAGACAGAAAAGGTTGTCAGATCCCCTGGAACGGGAGTTACAGACAGTTGTTAGCTGCCATGTGGGTGCTGGGATTTGAACCTGGGTCTTCTGCAAGAACAATCAGTGTTTGTAACCACTGAGCCATCTCTCCAGCCCCAAGTGCTATTATTTTTAAGATGATCTTTTAGAACTGAGGTAAAAGAGTTTGAACAAGACAACTGCTTAGAAAGAAAGCACTTTGCTTGATAGAGGCATGAAATGTCTGCTGCTATTTAGGGAATATGCAAACTCCATAAACAATAGGCAACATTTTGACATTATGCACATTTATATTTACAATTTTTTTAAAGGAAGACAGTATTCTTGAGGCTTTCAGGGTTTTAGGGGACCAAGAACGTTAAAATTGACTGCTTTAAATAGTAAGTCAGTCTATGAACATTCTGTTTGTAGAAAAATCTCTACTTCTTATCCAAAATAGAAATATCAACTAAAAAAAAAACTTCCTTTAATGAGATATAGAATTTCTTCACATCTCTTAGGATGTTTTATAAGTTACTAATATTTATACTCAACGAAGATACCTGATTATTCATGAGGAAATGTTCAACTAAAATAACATTGGTTTAAAATGGATATATTCAGAAACCATCCAATGAAAATGAAGCCATGTTCAGACTAGGTCTTGAACTACTTCCATATTGTATGCTTTTAAGTATCTTTTAAAATTCATCCTTTTGGCTACATTTCTTAAATTGATTAAGCATTTTTTTTTTTACTTCAAAATGATTATTAGTACCGTCTCTTTCAATAGCTTGGCTTTGACCAACATTAGTTTACTTTAAATCATTTTTTTACTTTATAAGTAGTTTTTAAAAACCTTTAGTTAATTACTAATGTAAGTCACTGTCATAGTTACTAATTTTAAAATGCTTTCTTTAAAAACTGTTTCTGTACTAAATGATTATATCTGACAATAAATATATGTTAAAAATGAAACTCATTCCAAGAACTCTTCCTTTGTTACAGAACCAATGTGGAAGGACTTTAAATGCATTTTTGTTGTTATCCCTAAAGACACAGCCATGCAAAATCAAAGAAAGAAATAAAATCACTAGAAGACAAATTACACAAATTAAAAAGTAGAATCAATGCTCCTTTTGTATGGTTCAGCAGCATATTAAGTATTCACTTTATATGTTCCTATTTTATTACTCTCCAAATGAGTATCTCCCTGAATCAATAGTTATAGAATCAAATTTCTTGAATATAATGCTAAAACCAATTAGGATTGATTTCACTAGCATCTGGAAAAAAGTACATAGTACACCGATCCATGTAGGTAGAACCCACAGTATTGATTCTGGCTGTTTTTGTCACAGTTGGTTTCTGAAGCCTGCTACAGGACAGCTATCAAGACATACCACATTTATTTGCAAGCATATAAAAAAAAGAAGTCACCAAATAAAAGAAGGTTTTAAAAAAAAGGACCAGTGGAGCTGTGCAATGACAATGATACACTATCAGCTTACTCAGAGAAGTTACAGTGGGAATACACACATTGAATTATACATTACAGGAAAGCACTGATTTATTGTGGTAATAACATCCACCTCATTAAAAGATTCTGCTTTGCTGCAGTTGGAAGGCTACATATTGTTTACTGCTATAAATTAATGGCAGTGCAAAGAAGACTGTGGAACCATCCTAACAATAGATCTGTAATGACAGTGCTGTATATCACAGCTTCCTCAGCAGCTTCATAATAAAATGGAGACAATGTATTGAGCTAATACATTCTACCATGCTGGCCCATATTTTTCTGACAACTGCTTTAAAAGATGAGTTAAATCCAACTATGTTATAATGCTACAAAACATTTAACTAAGCAAGAGTCAGTCATACACCAAAGTGCATCACAGCAATTTAAAAACATTGTCTAAATCAGCATTTCAAGCTGTTTATTCATCTCTGCAGAAGAACTAAAGTAAATGCTGATGGCTCCTCTTACTTGTCCAATATAGTAAGAGTAACAATTGCCAGGAAGTCCAGAAAGATGTCCAAGACTCTCAACTCATACAGAGCTTTCTGTACAATTTCACAGGCTTGACTTTATTTTTTTTTAAATAAATAATTTGAGAATTTCATATAAGGTGTTTTGATCAAATCCATGCCCACTCCCTCCCCTCCAACTCCTCCCATATCTCCCCATCACTTTTTCTGTTAACTTCATGTACTCTTTCTTCTTTTTTAATTGATTTATTTATTTTTACGGAGCTTTTGGATACTCTAATATTCCCCTTTCTGAAGAGGTAACCCTAAAATCTTTTAAGGATTAGATACAAGCTCCAAAATACTTTCAACATTTTTGGCCTTTGGAAGAGAGTATATTGCTAAGAGGCCCAAGGACATTTTGACTTTTAGGCAAGAAACTGGCTACTTTTCTTTGGGGTCTTTTTACACTTACACTAATTGCCTAGTCAATTTTTACCTCCTGCTCTTATCACACCATCCTCTGAAGAGGTTACCAAAATTGCCAATAGGGAATCAGGATGCAGACTGCTCTGGCTTCTCCCATGCTGAACAGGGACACAGGGTGAGGCAATTGGAGTACCCCTTCAGTGGGTCTATCTAAAAGACTCCCAAATTGTATAATTCTTATCTCTAAGGGGAAAAGAAAAGTCCTTGACTGGTGAATAGGAGATGTGAAGGAGAAGTAAAGGCAAGAGTAATTAGCATTACAAGTTCTAGTCAGGGAA
Organism: Nannospalax galili; assembly: GCF_000622305.1. Classification (NCBI taxonomy): domain Eukaryota; kingdom Metazoa; phylum Chordata; class Mammalia; order Rodentia; family Spalacidae; genus Nannospalax; species Nannospalax galili. The sequence goes on from NW_008356258.1 coordinate 899,996, forward strand.
GTAGAAAAAAGTCAGAACAGGGCAGTTTTCAAATGTTCATTCCTCTATTGGGTTCTTCCTCATTTTTCTTTTGTCTTCCAAGGCTGGACTCTAGAGTGATGGATTCAGGATAAATTCAGGTAAATATTTTATTTATTGTTTTTATTTTATGTATATGAATGTGTTGCCTGCATGTAGGTAAGTGCACCCATGTCGTGTAATGCCCTCAGAGGACAGAGGAGGCCATGGGATCCCCTGGAACTGGAGTTACAGACAGTTGTGCTGGGATTCGAACGTGGGTCTTCTGCAAGAATAGCAAGTGTTCATAACTGCTGAGCCATCTCTCTAGCCTGACAGGGTATTTATTTTTAATTACAAAATTTTAAAGGAAGAAACCACAAATACTGGCTTTTTAAAATGGCCATAACTTCTTGAGAACAATAAATAAAAAATAAATATTGACTAAAGAATGCAAAAGTAGTATATAATTCAAATTCATTATCAGGCAAATATAATTATCCATAACAGTATGAGAGAGAAATTCAAATAAAATATTAACAATTTGCAATTTAGAATGTCAGACTAGTAATTACATAAAAACAGAAATAAAAATTTGAATAAATTACAAAAAGACAAATTTTAAAAAACGAAGAACATGAACATTCTTGAAAATGGTAAAGCTACAAACCCCAGTTTTGACAATACTTCAATAATTTCATACAAACAGCAAAGGTGACATCTTTGATGGAGTGATGACTATACTGTTTATAAGGCAGACAGGATATAAAAAAGTGAAGTGTTTATTTTAATTGGTTTTGCAAAATTATTGCAATAAAATATACTTTTATTACCTTCTTTGAGAAGTAGTTTTGCTAATTAATGAAACACTTTTTGTCTTCCAAGGCTGGACTCCTTGTAAAGTAACCAGCTCAGTCCTGGCCAAGAGACTTCTTTATAAGTATTCTTTCTACTTTGAGGTTATTTAATCTGGGATATTCAAGAATAAGGGTCATCAGTTAAGTCTGGTGAAATTAACAGAGTCTATGACTAAGGAATATAATGAACCATCCTAATCCTCTCCTAGCAAAGCAGCAGTATTTATTATTACCAAGGCCTCCTGGAACACAGAAGTCTCACTGAACATCCTCAAAGCAGCAAAAGATCCAAAGGCAAAATCACTTGTCAAAGATCCAAGAGCCTAGTCATTTTATATGAAAACTTAAAAATGTCAAGTAAGCAATGATCACCTATTACACTAATGAAAAATAGTTTTGGAATTGGAGACCTTTTAAATTCCACTGACATAACAGCAAAAAATTGTTTTTTTAAAAAAAAGGTATCTGGCATTTTCTTCTTGAAATTTTGAGAACTCTAACTTGAAGCTACTTAATAAAAAATGCTTTCAGATTAAAATTTGTGACTTATACACTATGAATTACATTCTTAAAAGAAATATGTAAGGTAGGAATATTTTGAGATGAAGAAAAGAACTAACCTAGTAATTTAACTAAAAAAATCAACTTAAATCTCAGAAACTCAAACCTAAGACTCAAAACTCCCTTTTTGGACTTTTTTATCCACCTAAAACTGCTATGTTACAAGTTGTTTTTCTAATTTAAGCATCTGCATACTACTTGTCAAATATGATCTTTATTTAGCAGGTTGATAGAAGAGCAAAACCTGTGAGGTACTCAAGAGAGTGCCTGGTGCAAAGCAAATGCTGTGTGAGCACAGTGGCCTCGATCACCAGCACTATCCATAGTTCCTTCTTTCCTTTAGAGACTTACATATAAATGCAGCTGGTCTCAACCTTTGGGGAATTCAGTTCAAACTCCTGGACCATGCTTGTAGCTATCAAGGGCAAGCCAGTCACAGAGAAATGGCAAGAAAGCTCGGCAATTCTGTACTGCAGAGATTTGCTTGAATTAATAAACTTATGAATGCAAACATTTCAGAAGACTTTTTCATACCTTATGATGAAAGTATTCTTTAGAGAAATCAGTAAGGAAAAAAAAGTTAGAGAGACAAAAATGTTGACTCCTGAGTATAACCCAAGAATAAGGGCCTTGAAAATTATACAGAATGTTGCTTTGTGAAAACTTATGTTGTGGGTGTTCAGAGGAGAAAAGAAAACATGTCAAAAGCAGGAAAGGGTTCTTCTGGCAGAGGACAGAAGAGGATCACCACAGCTCTGCTTAGGATCAGATGATCCTGGAAGCCATCTACTGGCTGTCGTCTGCACATAGTATGACTGAGAAACTGGAAGGACCCTTTGATTTCTGGATGACAGACAGAATTTGTCCTATACCAACTAAGGAACTGTACATAAACTGAGCATATCTATTTCTTCATTCTCCCTTAAAGGAGAGTATGTCTCCATATACTGAAAGAGAGACACTGCAAAATAAAGGCAAATGGCAAAAAACTAGCTATGAATAGACAAGATAGGTGAACACAACACTTTCTTACAGGTTTAAATTATAATAACGTAAGTGTAATGTTAAAATAGTACAGGTAAGCTATCTAATGTACAGGAACAGATTAAACAAAAAATGTGGAGTTGAGAGAATGGAAGAGAAGATGATATGTCAAAAAGGGTGGGTAACTTATCTAATTATTTGGTCTGGGAATATTCCAGGAAGAAGTTGTTGTATAGTCCAAAAGGGACGGACGTCCTATATAAAGGCAATGCTTCGACATAAGCAAAGATTCTCAGAGTCTGAACTAAACAAACTCAGTGTCTTCAAAGCAATTCCATAATACCCAGGTATTAACACACCCCCACTTTGCATGTGGAAAATGTTGAGTCTGGGACAAGGAAAATACTGATCAATAGCTGGTTACCTATCTAGTGACATCAGAAACAATGAAGGGCATTCTAGAAAACTGGTAGGCCAGTCCTACAATGGTATGGGTTATGTAATGATGCAAATATTGATGTGGAACTTACAAGGTTATTAGAATCCTTTCATGAGAGCTTTAGGTTGACATACCACTAGAAAATGTACTGTATTTCTGTATGACAATATGACTAGCTCCAAAATACTATTAAAGTTTTCCTTCTTAGTTATGTAATCTCTGGGGAAATCACAGTAGAAGGCTTCAAAAATGGAAAAATTCATATTTTTTTTTTGTCTTGGGGACACTGAAAAGATGCTTAAAAAAACAGTTTCTATAAAAAGAAAACATTGTCTCTGCTTCCCTGGACTTGCACGACCCCCAGGCCTCTCTCTGAACCACAGGCCTCTCAGGGGTAAGTTGATCGTGCTCTCCGCACCTTGACTCCCCCATCCTCATTCACCTTCCCATTTCCCCTGCCCATCTCTCCTACTACCCTGGGACCTGTCCCATTCCTTGTCTTGGCACCCCAGACACTGGAGGAACCATCACTGCTTCCTGATCCTTTGTATCCAGACCAACCCAGTTCCTTCTGGGGTGCCCAGGAGCCCTCTGGGCCTGGTCCCGCCCTCACTGCTCTTTGCTTCCCTGGGCTGGACAACTCGCCAGCATCTTTCCTGGACCCCGGGGCTGACCTTTCCTCTTCCTGATCCTTTGCATCCTGATCAACCCAGTTCCTCAGTGCAGTCCTCAGGAGCCCTTGGGGCCTCTTATGGCCCCCATCTCCTTTTGCATCTCTGGGTGACACGGCCACCAGCTGCCCTAGACCAGCATCTTTCCTGGGCCCTGCTCCCACGCCAGTCCAACCCCAAAATTTCTGAGGCCAGAATCTTTCCTGGAGGGATCCAGACCTTAGGAGAAAGCCTGAGAGCATCTGATCCTCATCTGACTTGGGCCTCTGTGGGAACTCCTGAAGATGAAAGCAATCTGGCCACTCCAATATAAAAATCAAAAGAGAGAACTGGAAGCTTAGAAGAACCAGCTTTTCATGCCCAAAAAGCAAACCACAAAGACACGTAAAGTTTACAAAAAGAAGCAGACCTAAACGTGAAGGCTTGAGTCTCACACAAGAATCAGAAACTACAAAAGAAATTCACATGTCAAAATCACAGAGAAAAAATAATACGAAAAACCTAAATAACATATCCCCACCAAATACCAATACTACTCTAGAGGAGTACAATGAGAACCTCTTAGAAATAATGCAGGACATGGAACTCAAAAGAACAATTATAAACATGATAAAAGAATTCACTGAATTTAAAGAACACACAAACAAAGAACTGAAGGAAGACAGGGATGAACTTCTGAATGAATTCAGAAGAGCTAGAAATATTGAAGACTACTCGGGCTGAAATGAAGAAGGAAGTGAAACACTCAGTAAGGCAATTAGAAACAACAGGAGAAAGCCTCACCAACAGGATGAATGAAATGGAAAACAGAGCATCAAGACTGGAAGATAAAGTGGACGAACTAGACCGCTCAATCAGAGATTATGAAAAATGTAAGAAAGCACAAGAATGGAATATGCAGGAATTGTGTGATACCATAAAAAGACCAAACTTACGAATCATAGGCATACAGGAAGGAGAAGAATCCTAAGATAATGGCATGGAGTAGATCTTCAACAGAATCGTGGAAGAAAATTTCCCAAAATTAAAGAAAGACATGCCCATACAAATACAAGAAGTATAAAGAACACCAAACAGACAGGCCCAGAAACTCTCCATGGCACATCATAGTAAAAACACTAAACATACAGAACAAAGAGACAATACTGAAAGCTGCAAAAGAGGAACAACAAGTCACATATAAAAGAAAACCCATTAGGATTACAGCTGACTTTTCAGTGCAAACTATGAAAGCCAGAAGAGCCTGGACCAAAGTATTCCCAGTTTTAAATGACCACAGATGCCAACCCAGATTACTATATCCAGCCAAAATGTCTATTATAATCAAAGGGGAAACAAAAATCTTCCATGACATAAATAGGCTGAAGGAACTCATGTCCACAAAACCAGCCCTTCAGAGAGTTCTGGAAGCAATACAAAGAGCTAAAGAAAGGAATGGCTATACCCAAGGGGTTGCCGAAAGAAATTCAATTGCGGTTGCCGGCTGTGGCTGCTCTCTTCTGGCTATGGCCACTCTCCTGCTCTCTTAGTTCCTCCGATCAGTCGTCCAGTCCAGACCCCAGGGCTGGTGAGGAGTCTGCGCCAGCATCGCCGCATTCAGACGCAGGAGACCAGGTTTGGTGATACAGATCTGCTTTATTGCAGGGAAGTATGGGCTTATATAAGGGTAATGGTCCAATCATGACACAGCATATGGGATCCCTTATTAGCATGGCAGACTAGTATCCTATTACAATCTAGTGGGGCAGATACCCTATCAACATGATAAGTTTCAGTTTCTCTAAGTTTTGGATTCCTGGAAACCATGTGACTTACATAGTTTTCTCTAAGAAACAGGAAGCACTGCATTCCAGCATGATAGGTATGTAAGGCAAAAGGCAAAATCAGTCACAAGATTTTCCATAACAGAGTATCAGACAGAATTTTCTGTGACAATCTGAGAGCCAGTGATCACCTATCTGAGAAGAGCCCTCCAGGAAGAGGAGCCCAGTGGAGGAAAATAGATTAATCTTATTGTGCTGGTTGTTTGTCAACTTGACAGAAACTACACTCACCTGGGATAAGGGACTGCAATTGAGGAATTTCCTCCATCAGACTGGCCTGTGGGGTATTTTCTTGATCACTGATTCACATAGGAGGGCCTCGCCCACTGGGGATGTTGTGATCCCTAGACAGCTGGGCCAGAACAGTATAAGAAAGGTATCTGAGCAGGACAGGGGAAGCAAACCGGTAAGCAGAGATCCTCCATTTCTGCTCAGGTTGCTGCCCTGGGTTAACTTTTACCTCTAAAGTGAAATGAACCCTTCCCTCCTCAAGTTGTGGGGGTTTTGTCATGATGTTTTATCACAATAGAAAGCAACAGAACACAAATTAAATGATGAATGGGTCAAAACAGAAATTAAGAAAGAAATAAAAATATTCCTGGAACTAAATGAAAAGGACAGTACAACACAACAAAACCTCTGGGACACGCTGAAATCTGTCCTTTGGACAGATTTTGCTCCTTGCCCTCCTAGGTTGAACAGTTCCAGGGGACTATGAGCATCTCTCAACATGTCCTATAACTGTGGTGGGTCACATGTCTTCTTGATCAAGGAGGCTCAGGAGACCCCACCAGATGGACTTGAACTAGTGTCCAGTCTATAAAGAGGAGGGTCAACACAGAGGAATCATTTCCTCCATGCTTCCAACCGAAGCCAACCATGGTCGAGCAGGACCTTTGATTTATCTTCACATAGGCGAAATTGGTGAAAAAATGAGCCAGGGGCTCCTCCCAAGCCCATGTGACCCCTGAAGAACAGATCCTCAAACAACCTTAAGAGTAAAAATAAATCCATTTATCTGGACCAACTGTATGGCCTTAAACACCCAAAAGGAAAGTATAACCAAAGATTAAAGGGGCCAATATAATTTCATAAGAGCCAGATAGGAGATATCTTTTTTTTACTTGTTGGCCAGGGTGGCCAGAGGGACTCCCAGATAGTAACCCAGCATAGAACTGGGAAAATGAACAGCAGACCCCAAACTTATCTAAAGGAATATTGACAACTGATTGCTGCTAGGTGAGGAACAACTGACCCTCCTAAAACAAAGACCTCTAGATAGGCTGACTAGATTCACCGGATGGACAAATAGTGGGGAATGGCTGGGATGACAACAACACAGCAGATAGTAGCAGGGATATCAGAGTATAAGGGCTCTAGTGGGGGGAGGGAGGCTATGGGAGGTTGCTATCTGGGAAGTGGGTGTATAGTTGAATAAGACAGTTTGGGATGTTCTGTGTGATACACACACACACACACACACACACACACACACCAACAAATTTTTTAAAATGTATTATATTTTAGGAGAAGGCATGGAAATTTATGTCATGTTAATTAATAGAGGTTATAAACATTATAACTGAAATCTACCTGATGACTTTATAGACATACAGAGGTGCCAAGGATCCAAGTACATCCAATTATGACTAGTAATAGATACATATGGATTAGAGATGCATAAGCCAACATCTCAGTGTTAGTAGCAAAAACAATGAGTCTTTCTGCAAGGAACAATATATTTTAAAATGAAATGAAGATCTTTTTTAAAGGTTAAAAACTTACTCAATTTTATGTCTTACATGGCTTATAGTGAGTTCAATATTGTGTAGCTCTATTAACTCAACTGTGAACCTAGAAACTTGCACCCACTTGTGAAAGAGATGTACTCGTGCTCTGGAGTGTGTTACTGAATATGTTAAAGCTGTAGTGAAATGCTTATTCTAATCATGTAGTTACTAAAAATTAAAACAAAAATAATGATTTTTAAAAAGTAGATATTGTCATCAACATTTCTCGCTTTACTTTCCTCTTAACTTTGATAACTGGTATCACACCAGTAAACCCAAATGAGAGCCTTTAATCTCTGGGTGGCTGAAGCTTCTTGTTTTTGTTTGATATGGGGTCTCTCTGTAGCCCCAGCTGATCTAGGACATACTATGTAGATCAGGCTCACAGGGATCCATCTGATTCTGACTCCTGAATGCTGGGATTAAAGGCGTGTATCACCATGTCTGCATGCCGAAGGTTTTTTTTTAAGAAAACATAAATGTTTTTCTTGTATCCCATCTGTATTTTCGGATTCACACCCCTCTAGGGATGAATAAAAAAGTCTCTATGTTTTGTTTTAGCTCTAGCGTCTCTTTTATCTAAATGACAAATATTAACAGGCAGCCTCATCATCATTTTTACACAACCTTGGCTTTTAGGTAGTTTAACATATGCTGTATATGACTGAAATGATTTGGCATTTATCTTCATATGCCCTAGACTTTAATTAATATTATCAAAAATATCATCATCACGCTTCTTTAGCTTTTAAAGGTAATAAGCACTTTTGCTCTCAAGTACCAGAGATAGTTTTATCACCTGAAACCTGTTTAACACTTGCTTATATGTGGTGTTACTATATACCCATTATGCCATTTCAATTTAATAAAGATGTCTATCCTAGGAAAAACAAAGTATTCCAGTTAATTTTTGGTGCCTAAAGAAAACTCAAATCATTTCAAATATTCAAAATGGTAGAGTCGGGGCGATGCTTTCACAGGTCTGTATTATTCAGCTATAGTTATAAACGCAGGGAGTACTCCTACTGAGACAAATAGCAAACAAGAAGACAAACTATTGTTGGGCAACAGTTGTAGCCAGAGGTTGTAGCTTTCAGGAAGAAGTGGTAACCTGAATCAATTTAGTCAGATAGTTACTAATAATTCAATAGTGGCAACAAAGGAGATCCTGATAATTCTCATGGCTCAAGGATAGCTATTGGGTCATATACAAAGCTAGTAAATGCTGATAAGAATTTGGAGTTGATCTTGAGGAATGAGAGACCTGACAGGGAAATGATCAAGGACTGAAGGCAGTTACATTGCCAGAAAAAGACCATTACTGTCAAATAGGGGTCAGCCATATTCAGTTTTTAAAACAATTTCCAGGCTGAGGGTCTTAGATCAAATGGAGGTGGACCACTAAAAGAGTCCAGCCCCCCCCCCCCCGCCCACTATTGTAAAGGACAATGAAAAAACAGGAGAAAAGAGGAAACTCCATTCTTTCTCCACCTTTTGATCTATTCAGGCCCTTAACAGATTGAATAATGCCCACTCACAGAAATCACCTAGACTGCAAAGCAAAGAATTCATTCTATTTAAAGAGAGGAGTCAAATGAATAAATGCCTGAGCAACTGATGTCTGACTTAGAACATCCTTTCCTGTATCACCATCTTGTAGGGTACTGCCTGTTTTTTTTCTAATAGTTTCAGCATAGAGTGTCTGTGAAATGCCCACTCCTAAATGACACATCTACAATGCAACCTCTATACCTAAGGTTCAGGGAACACAGCAGAACAGGGGACAGAAAGAATATTAATGCATCTCTCAACTCTCACCAGTGAAGGTTCCTCATGCAACAGATTATGATTAACCCAGAAAGCCACAACTGGCCAAAATGCAAAGAATAAGAGACTGAAGAGTACTTGTCTCTGGGTAGGCCACCTATATTAAACCTCTGCCACCCAGGGTTCAGGGACCATTGCAGAACAGGGAATGGAAAAGTCTTTCTTTTTAAGAGCCAGGGGTGGTGGATGACCAAAAGCAAACAGTTTTCCAGGCATCTGGCAAGTTGTTTATATGAACTTATGGCAATAGTACAGCATGCACTGTGGGAGACAGGCTTGAGCCTAGGGTGAAAGTCTTATTGACAGCCATACAGCAGGCCTGAGGCAACGGCCCAACTGCTAGAGCCACAAGGAACACCTTGTGACATTTGCTCCCATTGGCAGATGATGAGACTGGTGCCTAGAGCTCGCCACTCCCTAATCACCACACTTGGAATTCCAAATTGCAACACTTAGATATTGTAACAATCAGGGTCATGTGGTTTCCAGGAATCCAGGGCCTGTAATCTGAAATCCAGCATGCTAATGAGGCATCCTACCTGCTATTCTGTGATAGAACATTAAGTCTGTTATTCTAATAGGACACTAAGTCTGTTATGCTAATAAGGTATCCTACTTGCTGTGCTGTGATTGGACCACTACCCCTATATAAGCTTGTGCCTTCCTGCAATAAAGCAGACCTGTGTCACTGAACCTGGTCTCCTGTGTCTGAATGCAGCTCCACTGACACAGTCTCCTAACCAGCCCTGGGGTCCGGGACAGGGCAGAAGCAGCGACAACAGGAGGCAGCACAGGGCAAGCAGAAGAGCTGCCTCAGCATCAGGCAAGCAGAAGAGCTGCCTCAGCCCAGGGCGAGCGGAGGAACAGACTTGATGCCCGTGAGAACGAAGGAGCGGCACCCGTGAGAATGGAGGAGTGGCCGCCACTGGTGGTGACCACAATGCACAAGACTCATGCAAACTCAACCCAGAAAAAAAACCCAGCATTGAAGTAGAAAAAAATGGGTAAGAAGCCCCAACCTTAGTGGAGAAACTAGTGGCCGCCTATGAATACTCAGAGGGAGTGAGCTGGTTTTCTTTAAGGGAGGAGAGCCAGATAGGCTGACCAGGCTCCAGTGGATTAACTCACACTGAGGGACATTTTGGGACACAACTTGGTTCGATAGGCCTTAACATATATGACAGAATGCATGAAATCTGGTGAGGGGGTGTCTATGTGGGGTGCAGATAGGGGAGAGGGTCTAAATATGATCAAGATATACTGTATGAAATTCACAGCAATTCAAGTAAATATTTTTCCCAAAAAAAGCCCATTAGATACATGAATACTATCTAAAATTGATCTCAATTTCCTGTAGAAGGTGATATGTTGGAACAGCCATCCAATCCAAAATATGCATTTTACACTCTGGAGGGCTGCTGTTGAGGCAGGGTTTTACCACGTAGTTCAAAATGGCTCTAAACTAGTCATCTTCCTGCTTCCACTTCCTGAGTTCTGTGATTGTACATGTGCCACAATGCCTGGCTGTTTTACTTCTCTTAAAAAATTTGGGGGGCTAGAGAGATGGCTCAGTGATTAAGAGCACTGGATGCTCTTTTAGAGGATCTGGGCTCAGTTCCCTGCATCTACATGGTGGCTAAAAAACATCCATAACTCCAGTTCCAGGGGATATGATGTTCCCTTCTGACCTTCGCAGGCACTGCATGACATGGGTATACTTAAATACATGTAGGCAATACACTCATACACATAAAATAAAAATAATAAAATATTTTTAAATAAAAATTTTATCGTACTTTTCCTCTGTAACTATACACCAGAAATATTCATGGGTGATTAAATTTACTCACCTAATTGCAGAACAGTGCCCATCAGTATTTATGAAGGACTACACCAATGCAGTGAAGGTGATATAGAAAACGGTAACCTTTACAATAGCTGGACATGGCTCAGGCCTATGTCCATACAATAGTTGGACATGGCTCTGCCCTGTCTCTACAGGATTTCTTTTAATGTAGCATGAAATTCCAGTAAATAAAACAAAAAGAAAACCTTTAAAAATAGATTATTAACCTTCCCTTAACTGGGGAAAAAGATACTTTCATGTAATACAAACGGGATATAATGGTTAATTTTATGTGTTAACTTGACTGGGCCACAGGGTGTCTAGACTAAACATTATTTCTGGGTGTGTCTGTGAGTTTCCAAAATGAAATTAGCTTTTAAATTGGTGGACTCAGTATGGCAGATTGTATCATCTAATGTGGGTGGGCACTATTCAATATCATAAGGACATGAACAGTTCAAAAGGTGGAGGAAAAATTCTTTCCCTTTTCCCTGTTCTCTGCTGACACTGACAGAGCCCATCTCATCACTTGTCTTTAGCCTGGGGGTTCACTACTAGCCACTCTGGGTCTCTGACCACTAGACACAGCCTGAGTCATATATGAGCTTTCCTGGGGTTCCAGCTTCCAGATAAATTCCCTCTTGGACACAAAGATATTGATATAGATATTACCTACTCATGCTGTTTCTTTTGAGAATCATGACTAATCCACAATACCTACAGACAATGAAATTGTTAGTAGTTGAAGTACTAACAAAAGACTCCATTCAACAGCTGGCCTAAGAGATGGGCTTGGGTTGAGGAACAATTAGTACGAACACAATGAAGTGCTGCTAGCAGTTATTCTGTTATAAAATTACATTCAGGAAGAAGCAAAACCTTTTAATATTGTTACCTATACTTTGTTTTCCCTGTTTTTCATTCATTTCATAAATTCTAAATATGAAGCCTTTATATTTTTACTTGCGATCAATATTTAAATTATAATCAATATTTAAATTATTACATAGAAACTATCTCAGTCTGGCAAAATATTCTACTATCCAAACCCTTGCTCCCATATCAAGTACCTCTAAAATGACTCCAGATTTATCATAATTTATGATCATGATAAATGCTATTTTAAAATATGTGGGTGTCTAAGAATACACTAGACTAAGAATTCTGAGAATGAAAATAGTGAAGTCTAAAAGTGCCTTAACCTTGTATCCAAAATAACTCATATTCTTAAAGCTGAGTTGAACATTTCCCATTAAAAGGAGACAGGGCTCCTTAAAGAAAAGACTCATTCTAGTTCTGGGGCAAGGAATGCATAAAACAGCTTGGGACACTGTAGGACACAAAGAAACAGAGCTTTCAGGTGTTAATGAGGGTATTACCTGCTTTCCATTACTGCAACCACAACACCTTAGGGTAGGGCAGAAACAACTTAGGGTAGAAAAAAATCTATTTAGAAGGCTTCAGTCCATTATGGTTTCGAAGGCATTGTGAAGCAGGTCAGTTCACAGTGGCAGGAGCATGTGATAGAGTTGTTCATATCACAGAGGGACAGAAAGCACAGAACCATCAGGAACTATTAGTAACGTCTCTGTTGCTGTGATAAAACACCATGACCAAGGCAACTTACAAAAGGAAGAGTTTATTGGACTTACGGTTCCAGAGAGATAAGAGTCCATCATGGGAGGGAGGCACAGCACCAGAGGTGGCCAGAGCAGAAAGTTGAAGGCTCATTTCTTCAAGCAACCACAGGAAACAGAGGAAGACAAACTGGAAATGGGCAAAGTTAAAGCCCACCCCCAGTTAAGTGTTTTCTCCAGCAAGGCCACATCTTCTAAACCTACCAAAACAGAGCCACCAACTGGGACAAAGTGTTCAAACACCTGGAGCCCATAAGCCTCATTTGACACCAGAATCAAACTGTAACAATAGTATTTTATATAAGGGATATAGCACCTTCATGAGTGGCTACATTGACAAAGCCATGACTGTGGGAGACAGGCTTGAGCCTAGGGTGAAAGTCTTATTGACAGCCATACAGCAGGCCTGAGGCAATGGCCGACCTCTGGAGCCGCAAGGAATGCCTTGTGACATTTGCTCCCATTGGCATATCATGAGACTGATGCCTAGAGCTCACCACTCCCTAATCACCACCCTTGGAATCCAAAATTGCAATACTTAGATATTGCAATGGTCAGGGTCACGTAGCTTCCAGGAATCCAGGCTCTGCAATCTGAAACCCAGTATGCTAATGAGGCATCCTACCCGCTATTCTGTGATAGGACGTTAAGTCTGTTATGCTAATAGGACGCTAAGTCTGACATGCTAATAAGGTATCCTACTTGCTGTACTGTGATTGGACCACTATCCCTATATAAGCTTGTGCCTTCCTGCAGTAAAGCAGACCTGTGTCGCTGAACCTGGTCTCCTGTGTCTGAATGTGGCTCCATCGACACAGTCTGTTCACCAGCCCTGGGGTCCGGGACCGGGCAGAAGCAATGATGACAGAAGGCGGCACAGGGCAAGCAGAAGAGCTGCCTCAGAACCAGGTGAGCAGAAGAGGTGCCCTCAGCCCAGGGCAGGCAGAAGAGCGGCCTCAGCCCAGGGTGAGCGGAGGAGCAGCCTCGACACCAGTGAGAACGGGAGGAGCGGCCGCCACTGGTGGTGACCACACATGACAACTCCAATTCCAGAGAAATTATTGCTCTTTCTCTTACACAGTCTGTAGAAAGCATCAAGGTAATTCTACTTTGGAGTCAGGTAAGGTGAAGCATACCTTGGGAGTTTGAAGCAAAAAAATCTTGAGTTTGAGGTCAGCCTGGGCTTCATGGCAAGGCCCTGTTTACAAATAAAGGGACTGATGACTGCTGGGTGAGAGAGAGTACATCTTTAAGGGTGTGACTCTAGACAGGCTGACTAGACTCCAGTGGATGGACTTGCACTGACAGACATCAGGGCACAAATATTTGACTGGATAGGACTTAACAGAGATGACAGAATGCATGAAATCCAATGGGGTGGGGGGACGACTATGGGGAGCATAGATTAGGAAGGGGGGTGTGAATTTGATTATGATCTATTACATGAAATACACAAAAACTCAACAAAATAAAATAAAAATTTAAGAGGTCTAAAAAATAGAACAGAAGAGAGCTCCCTTCAGTGCTCATGAAGCTAAGGGCACTGCCTCAGCAGTCAGAATATGTCTTCATTCCTTTGAAAGAGGGCAATGCAGGTCTAGAGCTCTTTTAAAAGACCCACTCTCTAACTCCCTCACCTGAAGACTCTTATGCTGGTCCAGAAGGAGCTTGTGAGGCCCAAAGACAACATGAGCATCCCCTTGGGACGACATAGCATTTACTGATTGATTGATTGATTGATTGATTGATTGACTGACTGATTGATTGATTGATTAATTGATTTTTGTCTTTTTGAAGCAGGGTGTCCCTGTAGCTCCAGCTGTCCAGGAATGCCCGACTAATAAATTTATTTTTATAAAAATAATTAAAGAAGCGGGCCGGGTGGGGGCAATCCAGACCTTCGGGAGGCGGAGAAGGGCAGATCTCTGTGAGTTCAAGGCCAGCCTGGTCTACATAGTGACTTCCAGGACAGCTGGGGCTACAGGGAGACCCTGCTTCAAAAAGACAAAAAAAATAAAGGGTGGTGGTGGTAGATGCCTTTATTGTAGCACTCAGGTGGTAAAGGCATGCTGGTCTGTGTGGATCAAGGTCAGCCTGGTCTATCTACATAGTGAGATCTAGGCCAGCTCTGGCTATAAGGAGACCCTGTCTCAAAAAAAAAAAAGTGGGGTGGGGGAGAAAGCTGTTCCCAATCTACTAAGAAATAGGCTGTCTATAAAATGGTATTTTTTCTTTCCTTTTTTTGGAGGCAAAGTCTCCTGGAGCCCCAGCTGTCCTGGTCTTTGCTATATAAGTCAGGCAGGCTTCAATCTCACAAAGATTCACCTGCCTCTGCCTCCTGAATGCTAGGATATCCTGAGTGCTAGGCTTAAATGTGTGTGCTACTATGCCTAGAACATAAAATGGTCATTTTTCTTGAGATCATCACAAAAAGGTGAAGTGGAAGAAAATAAACTGTAGTCCTGAAAATGACAAGAATCTCAAATGAAAAATATTTAAAAAAAATACTGTAGTCTTTTAAACAATATTGTCCTATCAACATTAATATAAAAAGCAGAGTTTAGATCATGGACCAACGAATAGATTTAGAGTGCAATAGTCCATAAAGATATATGAATATATTATCAAGAAAACATAATTTCACCAACAAAACAGTGGACAGTAACAGGGATGACAGAATATATGAGCTCCAGGGTCGGGGACGGGGGGCGGGGGGGAGAGGCCATGGGAGGGTGCCATTTGGGAAGTGGGTATATAGATGAATAAGATTGTTTGGGATGTTCTGTATGATACACAGTAGGTATATAGATGAATAAGACTGGATGTTCTGTATGATATGCGCAAAAAAAATCAACAAATTAAAAAAAAATGACATATTTGAGGAGGAAGCATAAAAATTTACTTCATGGTAATTGGTAGAGGTGATAAACATTACCACTGAAATCTACCTGATGACTTTATATTCATACTCAGGTGCCAAGGATCCAAGTGCAACCGATTGTGACTAGTAATCAGATACATAGAGATTAGAGACTCATGTGCAAACATCTAAGTGTTAGTAGCATTAAAAATGAGTCTTTCTGTAGGAAATAGCATATTTTAAAATGAAATGGAGATCTTTTTTAAAGGTTAAAAACATTTAATTTTATGTCTTACAGGGTCTATACTGAGTTCAATATTGTATTACTGTATTAATTCAACTGTGAACCTAAAAATTTACAGGCACTTTTGAAAGAGATGTGTCCTTGCTCTGGAAATTGTTATTGAATATGCTAAAGCTGTAATGAAATGCTTCTTCTAATCATGTGGTTATTAAATTTTAAAAAAAAAGAAAACATAATTTCAAAAATGTGTACGCAGTGTATTGGTTTCCTGGGGCTCCTGCAACAACAATCTCACAACTGATAAAACAATAGAAACTTGGGGCTGGAGAGGTGACTCAGTGGTTAAAGGGCACTGACTACTCTTGTAGAAGACCCAAATTCAGTTCCTAGCACCCACATGGTGGCTAACAGGCATTGGTAACACCAGTTCCAGGGGATCCAATGCCCTCTTCTGACCATCACAGGCATTGCACAACACAGGTGCAGGCAATACACTCATACACATTGAAAAAAAGAAGAAACTTATGATCTCCTTGTTATACAGCTAAGAATGAAATCAAGCTGCTATCAGGGTCAGGCTCTTTGGGAAGTATGCAGAGAAGGATCCTTCCTTGTCTCTAACAGGTTATGACAGTCCCTTGACTTGTGGCCACATAGCCCTAACCTCTGCCTCTTTTAGTCCCTATTATCACTACTCGGTGTGTGGTGTTTTCATCTTCTCATGAGAACATCAATTGCTCTGGATTTGGGTTCACCCTAATGACCTCATTTAACTTTATTATATTTGCAGAGACCTCATTTACATAAAAGGCCACATTCACTTGTACCAGAGTGAGAGATTAGTATCTAAGCATATCTTTTTTTCTGGAACACATTCAACCTACAACTGATGTCTTCAAATAAATATGGAAAATACATAAAATAAAAAGGACAGACCTGAAAAAATGATAGACAAGTCTAAATCATAGTTCAAGACTGTGACTTTTTTCTCTGTAATGAATGGAATAATTAGATGGAAAAATCAGTAAAGAGACAGAAAATAGGTACAACATTATAAGCAACTTTACCCAATTGATACTTAATGAACACTTTGCTTAATAATAAAAAAGTATGTATTCCATTAAAATATACATGAATCATTAATCAAGATAAATCATGCCCTGAACCATTTAATGAATTTTTACTAATTCAGAGGAATTGAAAGCACATAAAGTTCTCCAATCATCATGGAATTAATCTAGAAATAAGTATGCTCCCAAACCCTGATAGGCCCCAAACATGTGGAAATTAAACAACACACTTACATTTTGTTTGTTTGTTCAATGAGACAGACACTCACTATATAGCTCTGGTTGGCCTAAAACTCACTATATAGATCAGACTGGCCTGGAACTCACAGAGATCTATCTGTCTATATACACCTCCTGAATGCTGAGATAACAGACCTGTGCCACAAAGCCTGGCAAAACATATTTCTAAAAAAACCTATGGATAAATGAGAAAGTCACATGGTAAAATTGAAAATATTTTTAATAGAATGTGAATGAAAACACAATACATAAAATTTGTTAGACTGAAATAAACGATTGTTTTAAGAAATTTTGTAGCATTAGATGCTTACTTTAGAAAGAAAAAAAAAGTCTCAAATAAATGTTGAAAGTTTACATTTAAAGACACTAAAAAGGAAGAGGAATTCAAATCAATGAGAAAGAAAAGGAGCAAAGAAAGCAAAAATAACCAAAATAAAAAGCAGAAAAACAGTAACAGAAAATCCAACTCTCCAGCCAGCCTGAGGTAAAAGGACAGAAGAAAGGACCAAATTATCAACATCAAGAATGAAGGGAGTTTGGATGAAATAAACACAAAAGATGCAGACAAACAAAGCTATGATCCAAAAACAACAGGGTAGTATAGCACTAGGCCAGGTACTGGAATTGAATTCAAACCTTTAAAAAACTCAGAAAAAAATGTTTTTTAAATATTCCCAGAAATAAAATTCCTATATTGAACGGCTTCACTATGACTCCAACAAACATTTAAGGATGAAATAAATAGTTCCATATCACTTTTTTCAGTAAATGGAAGAGAAGGGATAAAGGAAAAATCATTTTGAAATGAAGGCATTATCTCAAGGCCTAACACAGATTCAAAATGAAAGCATTAGTAAACTAGATTTAAACATTTATGAAAAGCATAATGCATCAGGGCTGGAGAGATGGCTCAGCATTAAGAGCACTGGCTGCTCTTGCAGAGAACCAGGGTTTGATTCCCACATGAGAGCTAACAACCATTCAAACTTCAATTCCAGGAGAATTCAATGGCCTCCATGGGCATTACACAACATGAGTGCAGTTACATACATGTAGGCATACACTCATACACATAAAAATATATACATATATATATATACATTTTTTTTGTCTTTTTTGAGACAGGGTCTCCCTATAGTCCCAGCTGTCCTAGAATGCACTATGTAGACCAGGCTGGCCTTGAATTCACAAATATCCGCCTGTCTCTGCCTCCCAAGTGCTGGGATTAAAGGCGTGCACCATCATGCCTGGCTAAATAAATTTTTTTTTTTAAATGTTATCAGTACACCTTAGCAACCCCTCAGTTATCTCAAAGACTTTGAGAGGGAACTGACACTGATTCTAAACACTCCAACAGCTATCAAAATACCTGAAAGCAAATCCTGAATCCACCACTCCAGCCTTAGAGGACAAAAGAAAAATGAGGAGGAACCCGATAGAGGGATGCTTTGGGAAGCCCTTGTCAAGAAACTTCAATGTACTCTCATATGAACATTTGAAAATTGCCCTGTTCTGACTTTTTTCTAGTTCCCTGTCTAGAACTTGTAATGCTAATTACTCTTGCCTTTACTTCTTCACATCTCCTATTCACGATTCAAAGACTTTCTTTTCCCCCTAGAGGTAATAGTTATGCAATTTGGGAGTCTTTTAGATAGACCCACTGAAGGGGTACTCCAATTGCATCACCCTGTGTCCCTGTTCAGCATGCAACAAGCTAGAGCAGTCTATGTACCGATTCCCTATTGGCAATTTGGGCAACCTCTTCAGAGGATGGTGTAATAAAAATAGGAAGTAGGAACTGGCTAGGCAACTAGTGTAAAAAGACCCTAAAGAAAAATAGCCAGTTTCCTGGCTAAAATTTACAATGTCCTTGGGCCTCTTGGCAATATACTCCGTTCCGAAGGCCAAAAATGTTGAAAATATTTGGGAGCTTTTATCTAATCCTTAAAAGATTTTAGGGTTACCTCTTCAGAGAGGGGAATATTAGAGTAGCCAAAAGCCCCATTTAAAAAAAAAATAAAGAAGAAAGTGTACATCAAGTTATCAGAAAAAAAGTGATGCGGAGATATGGGAGGAGTTGGAGGGGAGAGAGTGGGCATGGATTTGATCAAAACACCTTATATGCATATATGAAATTCTCAATAAATTATTTATTTAAAAATGTATCAGAAAACTACATTTTAAGTATAAATTAACAAAAATGTAAGAACCATATGCTTAAAGTAACAAAATACTGAAGAGAAATGAAAGTTACATAAATGAAAAAGATACCACATTCATGCATTAGAAAATTCAATATTGTTGACAATTCTTTTTTGCCAAAAATGGTCTACAGATTCTATACAGTCTACAAAAACTCTAGCAGGCTTTGAAAAACTTGGAAATTGTTAAGCTAATGCTGAAAAAAGTAAAAAACCTAGAGTTGCTAATTTTTAAAAATCTATTTTTTTTATTTTATGTGTATGAGTGTATTGCCTGCATGTAAATGCATCCATGTCATGCAGTGCCCACAGAGGACAGAAGAGGGAGTCAGATCCCTGGAACTGGAGGTACAGGTGGTTTACAAGCTGCCATGTGGGTTCTGGGAACTGAACCCAGGTCTTCTACAATAGCAACCAGTGCTCTTAATTGCTAAGCCATCCCTCCAGCCCTAGAATTGCTAATTTTGAAAAAGAATATAGTTGAAGGATCCACATAACTTGATTTCATGATTTACTAAAAGCTATAGTAATCAAGACAATACGGCACTGATATAAAGATATATACCTTGACTAAGCAGAATATAGAAACATACCTATTAAGACTGTCTTTTCTTTTTTAAAAACATTTATGTACTAGGAGGTACATTTGTTCTATAGTATACATATGCCATGATGCACATGTGGAGGTCAGAAGACAACTTATGGAAGTTGGTTCTCTCCTTCCATTATGTGTGTTCTGGGGATAGAATTCAGATTGTCAGGCTTTGTGGTAAGTACCTTTATCTGCTGAGCCATTTTTTAGGCCTATCAAGATAATCTTTTCAATAAATTAGACTTTCATGCATAAGAAAAGAGCCTCAACCCTGAAGTTGGCACTTATAACACATTCTAGACAAAAAATAAAATAAAAATGCCAGGAAGCAAAATATAAGAAGCTAATATTGTATGACTCAATTTATGTCTAGAAAAGTCAATTACTGCCATTGGATCATACCACTACATCACAAATAATTCAAATCAGCAGTTACCCACATTTTACAATAAGAAAGCCTCTGTCACAGCTCTTCCCCCTCCCCCAAACACACTTATTTGAATTCATAGACCTCTTTCAATGAAATTAGAGCTCCCTCCCAAGAGATCAAGCCTACAGGCTGGGAACAACTTCATCTATCTATCTATCTATCTATCTATCTATCTATCTATCTATCTATCTATCATCTATCTATCCATCCATCCATATATCTATCTAGCTATCTATTTATCTATCTATCTATCTATCTATCTATCTATCTATCTATCTATCTATCTCAATCAATCAATCAATCAATCAATCAATCAATCAATCAATCATCTATTTGGTGTTTTGAGGCAGGGTTTTACTA
The DNA here is from genome assembly GCF_000622305.1 of Nannospalax galili. Taxonomy (NCBI): domain Eukaryota; kingdom Metazoa; phylum Chordata; class Mammalia; order Rodentia; family Spalacidae; genus Nannospalax; species Nannospalax galili. Next base: position 920,425 of record NW_008356258.1, read on the forward strand.
TGTAACCTAGGAACTGAAGTTGAAACTTGCTATGCAGATGAGGCTGGCATCAAACTCTCAGAGTGCTGGGATTAAGGCATGGCCACCTCACCTGGCTATCTTTATCTTCCTTCCATCAATAAGACTCATGGGAATATTACATTTTTAACACTGACTTTTTTTTTGTTATAGGCTTTCTATGTT
>NW_008356258.1:920707-943795 GCF_000622305.1 Nannospalax galili
TTATTTTTATCCTTTTTTAAAAAAATATTTTATTTATTATTTTGATTTTATGTGTATGAGTGTGTTGCCTACATGTATGTGAGTGCACCCGTGTCGAGCAATGCCATGGAGGTCAGAAGAGGGCTTTGGATTCCCCTGGAACTGGAGTTAAGGATGGTTTACAGCAACCATGTGGGTGCTGGGAATTGAACCCGGGTCCTCTGCAAGAGCAGTCAGTGCACTTAACCGCTGAACAATCTCTCCATCCCATCCTCTTTTTATTTTTATACAATACTTTAAACCTATGACTTAATAATGGGAAGAATGACTTCCTATTAGTCATTCATATTTCATGTGAACATTTTAATCAATCAAATTTATATTTCAGCTACTATAAAATAATCGCCATGGTCAATTGGCTAGATTAGAAATTTTTTTTTAAAAAATCACAGCATTAGACAGAATGCATGAAAGAGGGAATACCACAATTTAATAAGGACCTTAAGAGGCTTTTATAATGATTGGAATAGTTATGAATATTACTAATAGCTTTTAATTACCTTGTCTGTATTATGGAAAGTCACCACTCAGATTTTAAAATCATTTACTTATGTCACACTAAATATTTAACTTCCACAAATCACTGACCTCATCAAACCAATTTTAAAGTAGACAAATTACAGCTTACTAGGACCTATTTCCAGTAAAACTAATGATTTTTGTGTCTTTCTACATTTAAAAAAGGTATTATCTCACTGTCTACTCTAATTTTTATATTGTGCCAGTGATAACACAGTTTTGCTTAGAGTCTTATCTGCTTCCACGTTCAAAAACTGGTTCAAATTATAAACTGTACAGCCACATTTAAAAATTTTTCCTTTTTTAAAAACTGAGTTGCTTACATTAGAGGTGTTCTAATCACTCTATAAATGTTAACAGATAACATCTAGCATATTAGAAAGTTCTTTAAAAATAGAGAAAATTTCATTCACTATTGTTTGTGGCATAGATTCCAGAATAATGTACAAAAGGGCCCAGCAAAATTTAATAAATATGCTATTTAAGTGACTGGACCTTAACAATAAAGAAATGAGCAAAAACTTGGACAAAAGTATAAAAGATAATTTATTACATTATTCACTACAAAACATGTTACATATTTTGCATTTAAAAAATTATAGGAAATACAAGAATCAGATGGTGCTTTAAGTATATTTTATAAGCCACACATGTATGCCAGTTTTCAAAAGCCACTGTTCTAAATTTAATATTTACAATACTGCAAAAATACTCCAACCTAAAATTTGGAGGATGGTATATTATTTGTTAAACTTAAAAACAATTAAAACAGTCCCTGAATGTTTGGAAAACAATTTTACATCAATTCATAGTAGGTATACCCTACTCTGAATCTACCAGAGTTTGTAACTTAAGCACTAAGCAAAGAAAATAGAAAGCATTGTGGGATAAAAAATACTAATGCTATGCAAATAAAATAATTCATTTATAAATAATAAATTGTCTCTCCAAACACAGCAATGTAGCACGATCAGGAAAAAATACTTAACTTTGAGAAGGATTACTGACTGGCAGTGTGTTCCTGGTATATGTCAGAATTATTCATCACCTTGACACTAATATTAACCACAATCCATTTCAGTTGCTTCAGTTTATCATTTTCTGACTAATGTTAAAAAACAATGTCATTGGGAGCTGCTTAAATTAAGTGTTGGGTTAACCTCTGTTCAAGTCATTCAAAAACTTCCACCAGAAGGGAACTTCTAGTAGGAAACCAAGCTTCTTTTATTATCTCTCTCTCTCTCTCCCTCTCCCTCTCTCTCTCTCTCTCTCTCCTATTCATACTTTGTTGACCTCAACATTAAATTCGGGGAAAGAGTTGCATAATCATATTTTAAACTAATATAATACACCTAACAAGCAATAATGTAAAAGTTTTAAAATATTAGCATGCCAATGAAAAAATCCTTTAGGGATATATACAAAATGTTTTGGTAACCAGCATCTCCCAAACTAAGTACTTTGCTAATTGAAGCAAACTGACACATATCTCTAAGTTGGAAGACCCCTTATTGTGGCCCGCTATTGTATCTGGCCAGCTTTTCCCCTAATATCCACATTCCCCTTATCAGAAGACAGCTGTCCTCAAGTCTAACTCTATAAACTTTATTACTGCATTTTCTCATATCCAGTTGCATCATTTTCTTGTTCTTTTAGTGCAGGAGTTTTCTGTTGGCACTTACAATACGTCTGTATTGTAAGGCTTCCTGTTTACCAAACTGCCTCTGCTTCCTGTAGTTTTATCTTTCTTGTTGCTTAGTATTTGTCACCCTTTCACACACCGACTGTGTATAAATGTTTACTACTATTTGGCTGCACCTCCCTTTTGAGAATGAGGCACCGAACAGTTGACATATATGGAGCACAGAGCAGTACATCCCAGTGGATTTCCAGGAAGAGAAACCAACTGGTCCCTGAGTGAAAACCCTAGACATTAGCATTTTAAAAATCTTTTCTCTTGATCCATCAGTATGTCTAAAGAGCTCTATAATCCATCTCATGGGGTACAACTCATGAAGCTGCTGTATAACTTTGGTAGCAGGACAGCATATGGGGCCTGGCACTGTCATTGTCAGCATCCAAAGCTCTCTCTCTCTCTTACTTTAAACCCACTACTCTCTGCTGCACATGGTATCCTAGTATCAGAAATCTCTCTGGTATGATTTTCCCAAGAGGTAAATCCCTGATCTTTTGCCAATATAAAAGGGAAAAGCAGTTGGACTTGGGAAAGAAATGGATATAATATAACTACTCAAATGATAACACTCTTTCTGGCTATACCTAAATTCTACCAGTTCACTGACAGAGTCAGTTCTAAGATCTAATCCTGGGATTATCACATGAAGAAAATGTGTGATCCTGGAGAGTTCCTTTACTTCATTAAACCTTAGTCCCCTAATCTACAAATAATGATAATTAAAAAATACGGTGCTGTTAAAGGGATTCAAGAAGACAGCATATGTAAATGTTACAGTGGAAAGCATAGACTAGAGCATCCCTTAGTTTCCTAGGAATTTGTTCTCAACTTCCTGACATTATTTTTATGATGGTTATACTAAAACTCCCAATAACTATGGAATGCATTTCATGCTATAATCCTTAAAACATAAAGGATTATGGTGCTACATAATACCACCCATGCTTGATTCAGGAATAAAACATTTTAATGTAGCTTGTGAGCCAATTTTTTTCTGCATTGTATTTTTAAAACAATTTGAGATTTATTGTTTTTTGTTGTTGTGGAATCATAAAACTCTTTCCTATATCTTGAATTCCTTTGGTGTCAATAAAGCCCAGTAAATAGAAAAACAAAGTAAATGCTAAGCCTATCATGTTTAAACAATATCTCCCCACCACCCGACAAGTGTTCTTTCCCTTGTGTGACATCTAGATGGTATATTGATTCCTGGTGTATCTGTTACAGAGTTGACTGAAAGCACTGGCATTCGTCAGAAACAGCACTTAAAACTTAAAGAGATAAAGAAGTGCTGTCTGATCAACAACAGTTAAATGTCGGTAGTCAATTCCAGGTCAAGATGCTCACTGTATATTAAATATGCATGTTAGAGACAAGTGTCTCATCCATAAAAATACAGAGAAATCTACTATGACAATGAGAGGGGGGGGCGGGAAGGGGAGGGGAGAGAGAGAGAGAGAGAGAGAGAGAGAGGGGACAAACAGCAGTTACTCAGCAATCAGTGAGTAAATTCAGTGGAGTTTTGTCATCCACTTCTCTCTAGGTTTCTCAGAACCTACTCCTTAGAAACATGAACTGGACAAGGGCATTGAAGCTGCTAGATTACTGAGGGTAAGTACAGCATTGTACTAACAAGTTATAAGGCAACAATGCAAATGTGATTTCACAGAGTCTGGAACAAAATTTAAGACAGTTTAATCAGTGAGTAAATTCAGTGGAGTTTTGTCATCCACTTCTCTCTAGGTTTCTCAGAACCTACTCCTTAGAAACATGAACTGGACAAGGGCATTGAAGCTGCTAGATTACTGAGGGTAAGTACAGCATTGTACTAACAAGTTATAAGGCAACAATGCAAATGTGATTTCACAGAGTCTGGAACAAAATTTAAGACAGTTTTGATAAACTTGCCCCAGCTTAGAGTGAGGAGACCTCAGTGTGGTTGCAGGCCATGGTCCACTACCACCCATTTCTGCTCTTTCTTTTCTCTGACTGGAAATAATAACAAGCAATGTGTTCGCACGCCAAGGATGAAGAACAGTTTTTCCTTTGTTTTCTACCTCAAACTCTCTTCAGTATTTTCCTTCACTTAAAAAAATGCAGGTTCTAATTATTTTTTTTAAAATGTATTTCTCATTTCTTAATCATTTTTGTTTTGTCTCCTAATCTTCAATTTTTTAAGGTAGTAACAATGCTTTTATTCCTTCATGTTGCCAGAAACTAGACAGTCTTTTGTGCACAATCATACTCATTTAACAATCAATAAGTAAAAAAACAAATGAGCACTGGTAACAGGGATTCTCTCGTGTTGTATTCAATAGGAGGCTGTGACTGTACTAACCAAGAATTTCCGCAGGGGACATGAAATGGAACTGACTAAACAACATTAAGCAACCCCCCAAACAAAACAAAACAAAAACCAACCCGAACACAACCCCAGCACACACATGCATACTCTTCACTGTAACTAGAATAGAGCTGTATGAGACACACAATGGTACTTTTTATGCTAAGCTAGTCTCTTCATTAAAATATACAGTCAATTACAAATATATAGCTACAGTTATAAATAAAATTATGTAGTTTTCAAATTTGGATTCTACTCACTAGTATGTGTTTGTGAAACTTTTTTGCCCTCAGTGTTTCAGTTTCTCCTCTGTAAAAGACAGTAATTGTGCTACCTGTCTTTAAGGTGTGCGTAAGAGTTAAAGTCACTAACAAATGTGAAATGCTTTAAGTCTGGCATATACTGAGCACTCAAGAAATATTAGTCAACAGCAATAAAATGGGTTGTTTTTGCCTGCGAATTATATGGCCAGTATAATCAAGTTTTCATTTGCAAGTGGATTGTTATCAGTAGCATCTTCATCTAAGAACAAAGTTTTTGAAATTGATATTCAGATTATAGCAAAAACATATTAGATTTTCCAAATTAACTATGTTGATCAATTAGAAGTGGTTGTCTCACATGCATTGGTTTCCTTTCTTCTAAAACTGCTGAGTAGCTCTCCCATCTCCAAAGCATAACGGGTACAATCTACAAAGTCCTGTTACAAAGCCTTCAGCCACCATCATTTGTTTCTAAGACATTATGTAAATAAAGGTTGCCCTACTTACAACATTTTGCAAAGAAAAAAAAAGAAAACATTGCTTATCCTTTCCACCGCTGTCAAAATATAAAAGCAATGTATATTCATAAAATATAGATTAATGTCATTCCAAATTCTATGCATGATGAGATCTGTCTTCTCATCAGTCAGAATTTCAGACTCATGATGAAACGTGTGTGTGTGTGTGTGTGTGTGTGTGTGTGTGTGTGTGTGTGTGTTGAGGGGGTCAGCTCCACAAATGGCTCCCCCTTTTCTCAGCTTTAAAATAATAAATTAAATCATTATGACCCTTTCAATATAAGATATTTAATTTTCAATACCTTTTCATCCTTAAAGAGATTTAACATTTCCAATGTATTGACTCTGTCAGTCTATAATCATCATAAAGAGATAGTGGAAATGGATTAAAGTTTGCATTTTAAGAAGAATTTTTTTACAGTGCTCCATTTATATTTTTTCTGTACTGGAAAAAACAATAACAAAAAGAATTCACAGAAAAGGGTGCTGATTACATTCATTCAGCTTCAAAAAGAAAATTCCCTGTATACCATGGAAATGATTATCAAATAAAATTGTAGCTCTGTATAAAAGCACTAAAATTCCTCTGAAAACCAGCTTTGGGGAAATTAAATGGGCATAAATATGCATAAATAATTCAATACATTTTAAAGTCAGTCAGGCTACATTATCTAGTCACAATGGGATAAGATCTGCTTATGTTCTAAATTAAACTTTGCACACAATGTTTTCTAGGATTTCACAACTTTATTTAAACAAATAGTAATGTCTGCCAAATATATTCTTTGGGACAAATTCTAATACAATTCCAATACAATCATCATTTGTGTACACAGAATTCATTTATATATGAGATATATTCCTGAAGGCATATGTATAAACTAATATTTGGAAGCTGAATCGTATTGTGTACATTTTAGAAGATCTGGCTACTAAAGGAAAGAGATACTTTTGTAAACAGTCACTATTTTATAGATACAAAGTACAATTTCCAAATATGTAATGTACTTGATTATTTCATTTAAAATAATGTTGTTAATTCCAAACTCACTAATTTCATCAATATTTAATGAAACAATTAGCACTGGTAGAATTCCAACTGGTAGAATTCCATTCTCATGAACTTGAATGACTTTTGTAGCATTTGAACAACTGCTGCTTTATGGAAGAGGAAATATTAAGTTTAATGATCTGTGGTTGTCTTAAAATTCCTTTTCTTCCCAGGCTTCCTAATGACAATACTACTCAGTACTGAACTGGGTGCACTTAAAGTACTTTTTGTATTCCTTTCTCATCCAAGAGTCCAAATTTCTCATAAAATTTCCAATATCAAAACCAAAAAATTTAAGATTTAAAGGCACTAAAAGCACCCACCCCTTACTTTTTGTGGTGTGTGTGTGTGTGTGTGTGTGTGTGTGTGTGTGTGTGTGTGTGTATAAACATGTGTATGCAGTGCACTTGCCCGTGCAGAGGTCAGAGGCTGACACTGGGATTTCTTCCTCAATTGCTTCTTCATCTAATGTTTTGGTCAGTGTCTCTCACTGAACCTGGAGCTCACTGTTAGGCTAGACTGGCTAGCCACCAAGCTCTGGAGATCCAGTTGTCTCCACACCTCAGCACTGATGATCACAGATGCATAATGCCACATCTAGTTTACTTATGTGGGTGCTGGAGACCCAAACTTAGGTCCTGTACAAGCACTTTACTCACTGAGTTATCTTCCCAGCCCACAAAAGATATTTCTTACTGTGCTGGATAGCTTTAATTGTCAATTTGACTGGCTTGGGAAAAGGGAACATGAACTGAGGAATGGCCTCCATCAGGTTGGTCTATGGGCCAATCTGTGAAGCATTTTCTTGATTGTGGGTTGATGGAGGTCCCAGCCCACTGTGGACAGTCCCATCCCTGGGCAGATGGGCCTGGGAAGAAAGGCAGCTGAGCAAGCCAGGTGGAGCAAGTCAGTAAGCAGCATCCTCCATGGTCTCTGCTTCAGCTCCTGCCTCCGGGTTCCTGTTTCCAGGTTCTTGCCTTGATGTCCTTGGATAATGGGCTGTGAGCTGTAAGCCAAATAAACCCTTTCCTCCCCAAGTTGCTTTTGGTCATAGTGTTTATCACAGCAACAGAAAGAAAAGTAGGACATTATGTCTTCGTTTAGTGAATATGGTCATATATGGATGGAAACTAATGAAAGTAACTCTTCTGTTCTGGTTTGGCTATCCCTCTTTGCATTTCAATGTGACAAAAAATTTGAAACTCAGAATCATTGTTAATCATCCAGTGGAGAATAAAAGAGCCTTATTTGTCATATGCAGAAGTCATGAAGTTATTAATTAAAATAATACTTTACCCACTCAAAATCTAGAAAGTTAAATTCAACCTGAATAACGAATTCTGTTTGAATAGAAAATAATGTATGGCAGCAGATTTCTGATCTTATTTCAATGAATATTCATAACAAAAGCAGATAGCTTACATAATACAATTACTTGGGAAAACTATCTCTGGTCATGTAAGAGGTTTAGTGGGTTAAGATGAAAGTCCGGAACTGAGAATGGATACACTTAAGCAATAGGACGGGAGGGAGAGGGCTGTGAGGAAGAGGGCTGTGAGAACTTCGTCCAAGTACAACGACAGTAGAAAAATAAAGTACAGCCTTAGAAGAAATACCCAGAGAGCCTCTCACTTGTCACCATTAGTTGGTGTTCCATTAAGACAGAAAGATGGGTGTAACGTACAGCGCAGCCTACATTCCACCACATCACAAATTCATCCAAAGCACAAAAATACCCTTAAAAAATTGAGTCTCGTTCAAACTAGACTCAAACTCATGATCCTCCTGCCTCAGGATCATCAGTGCTGAGATTACAGGTGTGTTTCACCATGCCTCCCAACAAAAATGCCTTAAAGAAGCAACAAGTTTAAAAAGAAGTCCAAAACTCAAGGATGCCCTTATAAAACAGAAGGCAATTCTAGAAATTTAGAAATAGATTTACAGGCTATTTTGTTTATGAAGTAAATTTTACATTCTAGCAAATTCATAAAAACCAGATTTTAGCTTTATGTGCATAAAATACAGTGGGCAGAGAAAAGAAATAATAGCTAGAGGACTATGAAGCTGGTCTGTTATCACTGGACATGTTCATCACGTAAATCAAACTAAAACAATCTTCATTTATGGAGTCAGAGACTTCTACAGATTCCAGTGAAATACTTCAGGGCCTTAGAACAACCATGGATTCTGAAAGGAAGGCCTTCCCATCTTACTTTTTAGCAATGATTTTCCTTCATAGACAACACACATATAAAGAAAAAATTGTTACTGTACTGTTAGAATTAATCCAAGGATTTCATACATGTGGGGCAAGAAACATCATGATGATAAGGAATTATGAAATGTATTACAGCTGAAGTATAGAGGGAGTTCAGACTTCTAGTAAAGGGAAACACAACAACTAAGGTGCACGATGCAAATGTGTGGCATTTGAGGGCCAAAAGATGAGCAAAGGTAGGCACAAAGGAGAGAGACGTGAGAAAGAACAGGAAATGGCCAGATCTCAGATACTACTGTTTATCAGGAGGAAAATGTCAACTGTTGCACTGACATCACTGTCTATGGACAAACTAGGAATTACTCTCCAGCATTCCCAACGTTAATCATGCCTGTGATGGATAAATTAGGAACATCTTGCCTCTGCTGTCAGAAAAAACTATGGTGCTGATACTGTGGAGGAAACTGGATAGGTTAGTGAACTGGTTCCTATGAAATCAGGATCTGCAGAAGCCAGGCAGTTATTCTCTGCCTGAGACCAAAGATCATGGAGCACACGGCCTTTCTGCTGTGAAGGGGTAGTCAGCAGAGCTCTGTTTAGTTGCCTCACAGTGGCTTAAGATGGATATACAAGACATGGGAAAGGACTATAAAATATATAGATATAGATATAGATATTGCTGAAGAAAGGTAGTAGCAAGACAAAGAAATCTGAGGTTTGAGAACTTTTCACGCATTTATTGAACAGCAGGTACTGGAGAGACAGTGAGGGAAAAGTGAGAACAAGAATTCTCTTAAGAAGCATACTGAAGCTGGGCGTCATGGCACACGCCTTTAATCCCAGCAGAGACAAGTGGATCTCTGTGAGTTCAAGGCCAGCCTGGTCTACACAGCAAGTTCCAAGGCCAGCTGGGGTTACAGGGAAACCCTGTCTCAAAAAGACCAAAATAAAAATAAAAATAAATAATAAATAATATTTTTTAAAAAAGCAGCACAGTGAAAGCCACAATAATATGCAAAATGGAAGATATGAAAGAACAGAAAGGAGACGCTCAGAGAAGGGAGTCAGTTATGAGAAAATGAGAAAATGACTTACAAGATGAAGGACAACCGCATGTCAAATAAAGACATGAAACATGAAGGCAGAGAAGCTAAGCTCAGAATTCAGAAAGCCTATGCATTTAGTGATACATGAAGGAGAGTTATGGCATGGAAATTACATAATTTAAAATTAAGAGGATCCACTCAACCTGTAATTTAAAAAAATAAAAGAGGATCCACGTTCTTCTGGTTAAGGCATCATCAGATGAGAAGAAGAAACCGAGAGAGGAGCGCAGTGACCTGGAGCAGGCAGAGTCTCTTACTGTAACAGAGATCTGCCCCTCATTTGCTTTATCAACTACAGATGCCAATGAGATAATGGAGGAAAAGTCTTCTTGAATGAAGATGGTAAAGGGAGTACAACACTATTTTAAATTATCATCTAGTTTATGATATATACTGATTTTTTTTCATTTTAAGCTAGATAACATACAAATTTATTTAAAATGTAAACAAAGGTAAAATTATATCTTAAAGTTTTAGAAGTTATGTAAGACAAATCAAATTTATTTTTACATGGAACACAAATATATTTCTAATAATTGCTAAGAAATTACCTTGGACAAATCTCTGAAGTTGCTTGGTAAGGTAAGATCTAAGTCTTCTGATTCGTAATTAGTGATGACCCAGGGAAACACAGGATACTGATTTAAGTCGTTATAACCCCGTCCTAGTACGAAAAAAGTCATTTTTAGTTTAGAATTAAAAAATGAAAGATAACACAGTCGGTAGTATAATTTACTAAAAGGAACAAGAATAAGCACTGAAGTCTGAGTGCCAGGCACCGAGTGCTATTCAGGGGCTACCTCATTTGATCTTTGCAACAACATGGTGAAGTTACTATCATCTAAACTTTTTATGATGAAAACAGTGAGGCAGAAAAGGTTAAATGACTAACCCCAAATCATAGGACTAGTAAGCTCAAATCATATTCAAATTCAGGTATGTGGTCCGACAGCTTATGCTCTGTCAAATACACTTCGCTTCCTCATTCGTTGAAAGCATACTCACTCCACAGAAAATGCTCTTTTGGGGGTGTAGGTAAAGCTAGCAAATGAACCTAGGCCCTTGGGCATGCTAGCCACATATTCTGCCACCGAGCTACACTCTTAACCCCGAAAGACTCTTTTATAAGACTTTAAAAAAGAATTTATGGTTCAAATAGAAATGTGCAATTTTATAATAATTTTCTCTGACACTAGTTATTCAATTAACCAACTAATTAGCTAATCAACTGACAAAGCAAGGTTAAGTGATAAAGCATATGCATACTCACTAGCTATATATTAAAAAAATGAGAGTGCTACGCTAAGTAAACCTGAGATTTCTTTTTTTTTTTAAAAAATTTTTGGTCTTTTTTGTTATTTTGTCTTTTTTTTTTTTTTCCTTCAGAGCTGAGGACCGAACCCAAGGCCTTGCACTTGCTAGGCAAGCACTCTACCACTGAGCTAAATCCCCAACCCGAGATTTCTTTTCTTAAAAAATTTGAGAAAGAATTTTTATATTTCATTTATTATTTTTATTTTATGTGTACGAGTGTATTGCCTGCATGTGAGTGCACCTGTGTTGTGCAATGCTGTGGAGTCAGAAGAGGGCTTCAGATTCCCCTGGAACTGGAGTTAAGGGCAGTTCGTAGCCGCCATGTGGGTGCTGGGAATCAAACCTGGGTCCTCTGCAAGAGCTGTCAATGCTCTTAACCACTGAGCCATCTCTCCAGCCCCCCCCAAATTTTAAATTATTTTTATTTTATGCATATGAGTGTATTTCTTGCATGTATGAAAGTGCACCTGTGTTGTGCAATATCCATGGAGGTCAGAAGAGGGCATTGGGTTCCCCTGGAATGGGAGTTATAGATGGCTGTTAGCCGCTTTGTGGGTGCTGAGACTAGAACCCGGGTCCTCTGTAAGAGCAGTCAGTGCTCTTAACTACTGAACCATCTCTCCAGCCCCAACCCTGAGATTTCTATAGCAACATTCAGTGTGTGAACCTCTGAAAATCATATAAAACATTATCAATCTTGCTCCTCCCCACCCCCAAAGGGGCTCTTCCAGAATTCCTAAACCCAGTGACATACTGAAAGTAATTAAAAATTACATTCTAAAGATGAGGCAGCCCTTGTACTGTGCACAGCAGTCTTCTGGGTGTCACCATTTCAGGGAAGTGGCAGAGAGCATGAGATCATTGCTTCTGCAGTCAAGAAACAGGCATGCGGTTCTAGATCCACTATTTACTATTGACAGTCTATCTCTGATAAAACAATGTGAATAGATTTTATAGCTGAAGTACAAGGGACTAGTAATATTGTTTGAATTCCTTTCTTATTGGATATCTCTATTTTTCTTTTTAAAAGATATGCTGATATCATATCACAGCTGCATACTAAAGTAGTTCTCTATGCAGACTCTTGGTATCTAAACCTTTTTAAAAATCATTTTAGCTAACTCCAAGATGACTCCACCTTCACCGATAAAATTTAGAATGTTCAACATTGTAATTTTTCATAATACTCTTGTTTTCTTAATATCTCAAACAGGGCTTTTTCTTTCTGACAGTAATTTCTTCCCTGAGTTCCTGAACCTCTCTGCCTCATAACTTGAATTCATTGTTCTTACACGCTCATGTTTTCTCTCTCCTGCCTTAACCCATCCTCCCTCTTCTATCACAGTTAAGAAAACTACTCTCTACCTAAAGTTCCCACTTCTGGCCATTCCATACCTATGATCAATCTTTTCTGCTTTGAAAATGAATCCTCATGAAATAACCAGTAAGTCCCCAAGTGCCAAATCCAAAGGTATGTTTGTATTCATTCTTAATTCTCCCTTACTTTTTCAGTAACATTTGACACAGATGAAAAAATGCCTTCTTCTCGCTCCACTGGACATCTGATTACCCTTTTCTCTTCTTCCTCCTCCATCTGTTAACTCAGCATCACTCTGCTCTCTTTACTTCTTTTCTTTCTCATACACAAGTGTTCTCGAACCTGGCCTCATTGATTTCCACATCATCTGCCCTGATCATATTATCTCTCACTTGGCAATTTTCTTTCTGCCAATAAAATCCAAAGTCCTGTTTCTAGGCTGTGAACATGCTCTGGCTCCTTCAGCCAAACATTCTCTGACATTCAACATGGATGTCTTTCCAGGACAGTATGATAATCATCCTGCCCTAGATTTCTGCTGGTGGCAACATCATTCTCCCAGTAATAGAGGCCAGAAGCCAGTAAGTTTCTTTGCATTTACCCCCACCCACAATCAGTTGCATGTGAAATGGCTGGTGCTTACAGATTCCTGTGGTATCAGATCTTTTCAATGGCTACTGTCATTTCTCCAGTGTAGGCCTTCATTATTTTTATACGCAATGGCTCCTAACTTTGTTCTCTGCCTAGTCTCTCTCTACTCCAAGTGACTACCTCACCTACAACCTCCAAATTAATTTTCCATATAGTTCTACTATCATTTATGTTCTCAAAAACCTTTACAACCTTCCCAGTGAACTGAATGCCAACTGGTCAAGTTGAAGACAAGTTTCCCACAATAGCTCCACATAAATTTTTTTCTCTCATTGTATCTATATAATTAACACACATCATGCATACACATGTGAGTACATAAATTATAACATTATTTTCCCCACTATACTTTGTGTTTTCCCATTTTTGTATGCTTTTGGACTTATACAGAATAACTACAACCACTCAACTACCTCCTCTGCCAAAATAATACTCTGAAATAATACCACTGAAATGTGTATTTTCTCCTTGTTTCCAATCATTGGATAAATATAACTTCCATTCCTACTTGCCTTTTTAATTATATTACTTTGTAATTTTTAAAAATTTTATTATTTTTATTTTATGTGTATGCATGTATTGCCTGCCTGTAGGTAAGTGCACCCGTGTCATGCGATGCCAGTGGAGGTCAGAAGAGGCTGTCGGATCCCCTGGGACTGGAGTTACGGACAGTTTTTAGCTGCCATGTGGGTGGGTCTTCTGCAAGAACCACCAATATTATTAACTACTGAGCCATCTCTCCAGCCCCTACTTTGTCATTTTTTTATTGAATCTATATTTCTTTGTTCCCAGAAACATAGTTTGAGCATCTCTAATCCCAAAACCCAAAATCCAAAACTATCAAGCATTAATTTCAGACCTCAGAACATTCTGGATTCTGAATGTTTGAATTAGGGTTAGTCACCTGAGAGTCTATGCCCATATTCCAAATCTGAAAAACTCTGAAAAACCCTGGAATCTGAAATATTTCTTGTCCCAAGCATTTCAAATAAAGGAAACTCAAATTGTACTCATATTGGTAAGCAAAGTAACTTCTCTGAGAGTAAGAAAAATACCTTACTCTTTGTATATGTTCTGTGCCTCAAACACACTCTGTGTCATTTGGTGAAAAAGAATCACAAATGCTACACAGATATGCTCTGTGTTTTCTTACTCTAGTCAGCACAAAAGAAAAGTAAAACATATTCCTATTCACTATTCTCTTTCAAAGGAGCTGTTCCAATGGGTAATTTTCAATATTACATGCTCAATGATTACACATCTTGTAAAGGGCTATTTAGAGATACGGATACTAATATTTCCTTTTATCTAGTATTTTGTCCACAGTTTTATTTTTTCCACATCATGCTTCATTGTTTCATCATATATTTCTAACCTATTAATAAGTTCTTAAAATTCTATGTTGTTCTTCTTTCCTACTGTCCCACAATAAGCCTGTTATTACTAGAGTAAATAACTGAAAATTATCATTTTGTCTTTTTTGGGTAAATAGTTCATTTATTTTTAATTTTTAAATAGCCAATTGTTTATATGCAAAGCTGCAAACTCTGTTATCAATCTGCTTTTATGAGGGATTCTTATAGTAATGAAATAAAATAGTAGTAAAAATAAGCTACTTACACTCAAAAAATAACCTAAGTACATCATAAGGAACAATTTATTATTTGAAATAAGTTACCTGCTATTGTGTTGAGAAACATCAAGTATTCAAAGTTTGAGATCTCTCTGTGTTGCCACCTCTGAGTCATATTTGAAGCTTTAAAAAGTTGACGTGGGGTAGCTAAGGAAATACGCCTGCAAGAATGAGAATTTGAGATAAAACCAGCTTAAAATTAATTACATTACAATAGTAAGTCATGAATTATCTGTGCTTACTCAATATTCTTAATGAAATCTATAATTGTGAAAATTAGTATTCATGTCACACTAATAAATATTAATGATGTTTCATCTACAATAAATGGTTACCAAATGATTTGGCTACAAGTCCAATATGCATGTTCTATTCCTTCAGGTAAGCTGTCATTATAATGCCATGGTAATATTCAGGTTCCATTTATGTCGATTAAAACAGTTTGATTAATGACTCTGCAATACACATAAAAATTGTATTCACATGTTTACCGATTTAAAAAGTCATTGCTTAACGATTAAACATATGTACATTATAAATTTAAATATTACAGATTATTATTACAGAATATTAAAGATTCTGTAAAAAGACAAAGACAGTTCAAAGCAATTTATAGGGTGGGATGAAGTCAAAAAACTATAGAGTTTTAAAAAATATTTTTAACATACATGTTTGTGAGCATGTTAAGTATATGTGCATCACATGTGTGCCACACCCACAGGGGCCAGAGCAGTGTGTCAGATCCCCTAGAAGTAGAGCTACAGGCAGTTATCAGCCACAATGTGGGTGCTGGGAACTGAATTCTGGTCCTCTTCAAAGGCAGTAAGTGCTCTTAACTGTTGAGTCGTCTCTCTCCAGCCACACAAGATTTTTTTTTAAAGGTTTTCAAGAATTTCATATATGAGTAAATATTTACATCATTTTCACGGCTCCCCAACCCCTTCCACTCCTCCCATGTTCCTTCCTACTCCCTCTCAATTTCCCAGTCTCTTTCAAAATTAGTATTGTAAAGCCAGGTTCTGGGACTAAACACGCCTTTAGTCCCAGCACCTGGGAGGCAGAGGCAGACAGATCTTTGTGAGTTCAAAGCCAGCCTGGTCTACAAAGTGAGTTTGTCAAAAGACAAAAAATAAAAATAAAAATATTAAAAAATTACTATTGTAATACACACACACACACACACACACACACGTATGTATAAGCAACCTATTGAGTCCATTTAGTGGTGCTAGCAGGTACATGTGTTACAGTTCATTAGAAGAACAAGTCAGTGAAATGTAAATATTTTGACACGATTGGCCAATATGAGAAGCAGTGTTAAACAGGTGAAGACTAATTATAATGTTCCAAGGCTAGAGTCTCAGGTTTGTGCTGTCACAGCTCTTCCCACTACCGTGAACAGAGCATTTCTTTATATACAATTTGGTAATTTTCACTGATTTTTGATGAAAATTTATATGTTTTATAAAAGATTTATTCTTATTTCATGTGTATGGGTGTTTGCCTACAAGTTATAAGTGTACCACATGCATGCTTGGTGACCTCAAAGGTTAAAAGAGGCTATCAGGTCCTATGGAACAGAAGTCACAAATAGTTGTGAACTACCATGTGGGTGCCAGGAACTGAATCCAAGTCGTTTGCAAGAGCAGCAAGTTGTCTAAATCAATGAACCATCTCCAATCCAGAGTTGTGAAATTTTAGCACAGTCCATTTTATAATAGTTTCTTCACAAAAAGTACCTTATCTGCATTTTGTGGCAGGGCTGGGGGCAGGATCTCCCTAATGGCCAGTTGACCTGGAATTCACTATGTAAAATAGGCTGGCCTCAAACTCACAGAGACCTTCCTGTCTCTGCCTTCTGGAACCAAGTTGTGTATCACCACACCTGGCTTTCCTCTGTATTTAATAATAAATTTCCTTTCTAACCCCACCTCAAATCAACTGCCATCCTACTTTCTGTCCCTGCAAACACGCCTTTTTTCTAGGCATGTGGTGGCTAGTTTTTGTCAACTTGACACAAACCAGAGTCACCTGTGAAGAAGGAACCTCAAATGAAGAATTTTTTTTCCATCAGACCGGCCTATGGGGCACGCCTGTAAGGGATTTTCTTAATTGTTAACTGATGTTGGGGGGCCAGCCCGCTGTGTGTGGTGTCCTTCCTGGGCAGGTGGGCCCGGATACATAAGAAAGGTAACTGAGCAACCAGTATTTCTGCATGGTCTCTGTCTCAGTTTCTCCTTCCAGGTTCCTTCCTTGGTTTTCCTCAATGACGGACTGTGAGCTGAAAGCCACATAAATTCTTTCTTCCCCATGTTTCTTCTGTTCAGTGTCATTTATCACAGCAACAGAAACCAAACTAGAACATTTTTTAAAGAATTATACACTATATTAAAGTTTGTATCAGGCTTCTTTTCTGAACCATAAGGAAAGGCTGGGCGGCCTGGAGCTTACTATGTAGACCAGGTTGGCCTCAAACTCACAGAGATCCATTCTCCTGATTCTACCTTCTGAGTGCTGAAACTAAAAGCACGCCCAGCTAAGTAGTGTTCCATTGTATGAATTTAGAATATATCACATTTCATATAATTAATGAACATTGAAATTACTTCCAGTTTAGGGCTATTGTGAATAAATACTATTATAAACATTCACACAAATATCTTTGAATGAACATATATTTCCATTACTTTGAGGCAGATTCTTGGAATTGCTGCATTGTATACTTCATTTCTCTTCAATTTTTTTTATCATATTACCAAATTCTTTCTCAAAGTATTAGTACTACTGTACATCCCAACAAGGAATTTGAATGGATTTCCACATCCTTGCCAACAACTGCTACTGTGTGTACTTTTATTAGAGTTGGTGTAAAATCACATCTTAGAGTTCAATCTCCATTGCTGGCATCTTCTGGTGATTATCAGTCACTTGCTAACTTGGCTTGGGTCACATGCTGGTGAAAGTTTGGTCTTTAGATGATTTTTATCAGTTTGTAAAAACTTCTATTTCTAGTCAATTGAGAGCTTTCATTACAAATGTATGCCAGATTTTGTCAAATGTTTTTGTCTACCAAGACAGTCAAGTGTTTTTTTGTTTAGTAAGCAATATGTATTTATTTCAAGACTTAAACCAATCTGCAGCTCTGTGGTATAAAACCGAACTCACCATCTGATAATCATTTATCTATATTGCTGAATTTGGTTTGGTAAATTGTGCCTGGGATTTTGGGCCTACATGTACAAGAGACATTGACCTGTAATTGCTGTTTTCTGTTTCTGGTATTGAGGTGATATGGCTTACAGAGTGAGTTAGGTGCTTTATCCTCTTCTGTATTTTGGAGTTTGTGAAGGACTGATATCATTCTACTTCAAACATTTGCTAGGATTCACTAATAGAGTCTTCAAGGCCTGGGCTTTTTTAATGGGCAAAATGTTAAATTAATAGTTCAGTTTCTTTACTTGTTATGAGTCCATTCTGGTTTTTAAGTTCTTATGCAGTCAGGTTTGGTAATTTCTGTTTTTCCACAAATTTTTAATATTATCCAAGTTGTCTTATTTGTTGGCATACATTCGCTCATAACAATCATTTCCAACCCTTCAGTTCCAATATGGTCAGTAGGGACATCAGTACTTCCACTTCTGATTTGGGTCTTTTATGTCATCTGCTTGGTTTTCATGGTTGGTTGAAGTCTGTAAGCTGACTAGCAAAAGAAGTTAGTCTTCCTTCCTGTTTGCTGCTTTACTGTTTTGTTTCATGCATTTCTGTAATAATCTTATTATTCATGTTTTCCTACTTGCTTTGCATTTCACACTGTTCAATTTTCTAAGGATAGAATCTTGAGTAACTGAGGAGAGACATTTCTGCATCAGATGCAGATGTTTAAAGCTATAAAATTTCCCGATTACTTTAGTCAAATCTCCTAAGTAGTAATATGTTTATGGTTTTGATGTAGAAACTGCAAATCCCTACAATTCTCAGTACACGAGAAGAGAAGTTGCTAGGCACAAGAATGGGCAAAAGCCCCAGAACTGCATGGCAGAGCATGATATCACCACAAAAACAGGCACTCCCAGACCTAAATAACTCTCTAAGGGCTGGGACCCATGTAGGTGAGCAAAATTTCCCTCCCTCCCCGCACTTCTCTACATGCCTCACTGAAGGCAGCTGTTATAACCCCCAATAACAGGCCTCGAACTCCTTGGTTAGTTCTCTCGAAGGGGGTAAAAAGCAACTTAAATTCAATGATGAGGCTGTGCAAAACCTACTATGAGTGGGAATGCAAATGATACCAGGAGTGGAAACTTTGGGTATATTCAAGAACTTGAAATAATTAGTGAGCCCACCAACTGGTCAGCCCACAATGAAAGATGCACTCCTCCAGTTCCTAAGCGATGAGAGATGCTGTGTACCAAAAACAGAAAACATCAGTGGAAGAAACTGAACAAGATATAAGTGAAAAGCTATTTCACATTCACAGATAGCTTAAGTGTCCTTTTTCTTTTGTCTAGGTTAGGGTCTTAACTTTAAAAAAAAAATCAACTCTTACTTTCACTGATCATTCCCTCATTTTTCAAGTTTCTGTTTCATTTATTTCTGTTTTGGTCCTTACTATTTCCTTCATTCTACTAACTTTGGGCTTAGCTTGTTCTAAAAACAAAAATTAGTAGCTTGACAAAAACACTGAAGGACTATGAAGTAAAAACAGATAACAACACTGTTGTTCCAAATTATCCCAATTGTATTGATAAAAAGGTTTAGGAATAAAACAATTTCCAATGTGACAAAACAGTACTCATTTTATATAGTAGAATTAAGGATGATATTATAAAGTAATTAGTACACTATAGCATAAAGGATATGAATCCTAAGTGATTCAAATTGAAGATTTAAAAAATAAACACAATGGACGGCCATAATCTCAGGCAAGAAATATAAAAAGCATGCCATTAGCCTTTGTATGACTCCACTCATGAACTACCCCTCTGCAAAAATAACTTCGTACCCTGACCCTAGCGTTACAGACTACTTTTACCTGTTCCTGGGTATTACATGAGCAGAGGAGATTTACTCTTGCTTCCTTCACTAAATCATCGTTGTGCTATGTGACAACAAATCACTCATTTTTCACTGTTGTATATTCTATCGGTAATATGAATATAGCACAGTTTGAGTTTTTGTTGCTATTGATTGACTTGGGGTGTTTAGCCTCTTACAAACATTCTTGTATTTGCTGTGTGGTAAGGATGTGCATGAGTTTTACTGAACCTATTTCCAGGAATAACACATTCTAATTGTCGGCATGTAGGATGATGTGCAGATGTTTTATTTTGTTTCCAAAGAGTCTCTACAGTGGCTATTCTAATTTATATTCCTGAGAGGCAGCATTCTAATCATCCTACCTCTGATCTAATGTTGGCTATTATTTCCCTTTATATTTTTTGCTATTTTGATGAGAACGTAATAGCATCACATTGAAATACATGCATTTCTTCCCAAAGGCAAAAGTAAAAAGCATAAATGAGCCTTTCTAATTTAAGTGTGTGTGTGCAAATGCAGCTGGGAAGAGTTAGAGAATCTTTATCTTAAGTGGAATTTGTAAAGCATATGCTCTAAGGGATATTACACTTTATATATTATGATTCAGTTGGCTCAAAATAAAACAGAACACTAGTCATAATCATTTACTCTGGTGACACATTTCAAAATAAATAAGAATATTAGTACATACTAATTCATGAGAATATTGATGTAGAATATTTCCATATTTTTCTCATATAAAATAGTACCTGGTTTGAGGTAAGCCAAAACTGGTTCCAACACCAACACGAGGTAGATAGTTAACCACCTTCTTCATTGTTGCAGTATCTGGGAAGTTGAACATTACAGCAACTACAACAAATAATTTTTTTAGAAATTAGAATACAACATGACATCCTTTTTGGAAAATTGATTCTTGATCCAATAGAATATTCACTTGTTTCAATATCTGCTAAATGCAATTGATACTATATCATTGTTCTTATAGTACAGTAGTTATAGCATTAATCTTCTACAGGTGGTGTTTGTTTAATTCATGAACTTGTCACCTTAGATAGAACTCCTGATGGTTCTTACAGAAGACAGTGCAGTGTGAAGCTGAGACTATCTCATGACAACTGTGAATTTACAAACTGAATTGCACAACTCAAATATATCTTCATGAATTTCTAGAAGAATTATTTAAATTCAAGCTCATATAGTTACCCATGTGACATTAAAAGCAAGAAACATACCTGTAAATAATCAGTTGTATCTATTTCCACTAATGAAACATTTTAAAGCAATATCCTTTATAATATTTCTATGTTGATATACTTCATGTGTTCATATAACCCAGAATATCTGTCCCCTAAATGGAAATTTTTCCTTTATGACTAATAGATAAATTTAAGTGTTTTCTAGTCATTTCTATTTTAATAATTATACGTGTATGAGACTATCAAGAAGCATTTAGTAGCATAAAACCATTCACTATGTTCATCTATGACAGTCATACATAGATCTTACTTACCTTAAAAAAGATAACAGTAACATCATAAAATAATGACTGAATTTAGAAGGAATTAATTTGTTTACCCTTGAAATTGTAACTATATTAACATCAGTATCAGAATCACACGTAGGTTACACATTTGTCTACAAGGTGGTCCTCCTCTGTCTATCCAGGAAAAAGATAAAGTGAAAAAAATTGAAAATTAACTGTTCTTATAGCTTGTAAAGAATGGCATTATTAAACGTGTTTTAAGTAAGTCACCGATATATCATGAAGCTCGTACAAAGTATTTTGCAATGCTATGGACATTAATACTTAAATAAGACTTCCTTATACATCCACTATTATGTTGAATATGGGGTGGAGAGATGAAAGAAGAAACCACTGTAGGCTATGTCAAATGACCTAGGTAATAATGGGGCAACAGAAAACACACAGAAGGAAGCATGCCTAAGAAATTTCCAAGGAGAGTACATGTGGATGAGCAAGTGCTAATGGCTATAAGGTTGGCACTCCTTCAGGACAAGAATGCAGACTAGACTAAAGTGTGAAACAGTTGTGGATTTAGAAGACTAATATTTACCTGGGAAAAAAGTGTCCGGATTCAGCGAGGATCCCATATAAGAAATGAAAAAGCATGTTTCCCTAAATATATTTTTATTCCCTGAAAAATGCATGATGCCATGCAGGGAGGGAAGATGTATGCATAGAATGTATATTCTTATGTGTAGATTTTAGTCACAGAGATTATGGAGCAAACAAATAAGAAACCATCAGCCTAAGTATATAAGAAGCAGGTATAACAAATCTTAATGAACGTCACCAAACTCCATTCGAAACCCACAAACAGAATTTTAGTTCAGCTTTCAAGAAAGATGTGATGCAAAGAATAGACAATTTAGTGCCATTTTCTGATTTTTTAAATAAATAGCAATAGGTTGGACAAAAGATAAAATAAATATATGAATCATTTGATTATCTTTTCTTGTCCTCAAATGTAGATACTTATCAGAAGTAACCAGAACAATGCTGAGGACATCGAAACTCCACAAATGATTAAACAACTAAATGGATATTTATTCCTCATATTTATAAATCCTTGCACCAATCTGTGAAATGATCAGGAAAATAAAGGAGCTACAGAAGATTCTAAAAATGATGGTGGGTGAAGCATAAAATTCACATGTGGATGGTGTGGTGTAAGAGATGAGCTCAACAAGGCAGTGGGGGAAGTATAAGATCCAATCTAAATGGAAAAAAGGCGTTTCAAAATTGGTATCCCAAAGAGGGGAAACTTAGCTTTGCAACAACGTAGTTCTGCAACATATTACCTCTGTTTGCCATAAAGATCTCCAGGGCTGTATTTTGCAAAAGATAACGGCGGGAAAAGATTGATCGTATCTCTGTGAACAGCCATTTTCCATGTAGACCTTCAGTATATGTCAGGATCTAGGGAGGAAAAAGAAAACCCCAATTAAGTCACAATATTAGATCTTTTTAGTGTTGTCTCCCTCCAATTAAAAAAGAAGAGACTACTAAGAAAAACAATTTCTAAGAAAGAGATTTTAATAAACATTAAAACAATTCATCTGTAAACCTAAAAATGTACAGCCAATTTTGAAAGAGATGTACCCTAGCTCAGAAAAATGTTATTGAATAGGTTAATGCTGTTGTAATGAAATGCTTCTTCTAATTGAAAAAAAAAAATATTTTATTGAAAAAAAATGTAGGAAACAACATATCTTAAAATGAAGTGGAGATCTTCTTTAAAGGGTAAAAACTCATCCAATTTTATGTCCTACAGGGCTTTTACTGAGTTCATTATTGTATGACTGTATTAATTCAACTGTGAACCTAAAAATTTACAGCCACCTTTGAAAGAGATG